>NW_017298693.1:75149-82459 GCF_001594075.2 Trachymyrmex cornetzi | reverse complement strand
CGAAAAAAATTTTATCTTTAAAAATAAAATGCGCAGGGGGGTGGCTGATTTGAGAAAGAATGCCCCATATATATCTGGATATATATAACATTACATATATGTATATAACTCATACACAATGTATTAAATATAATTACACTGTTAGAAATGTTCTCAAATTTCATTACATTTTAAGTTATACAATTTGAAATTAATTTCATGACATTATATCAAATTTAATGTATTTATAATCAAAAGGAATATTTGTGTACAGGGTGTTACATATACATACTAGGCAGTACGACGGGTTGCACGCCAATTTTGCATAGGTTAAGCGCCTACCCCCGGACGCCTACCCATGCAAAATTTGCCGCGCAACCCGTTGTACTGCCTAGTATGTATCTGTAACACCCTGTACATATACATAAAATTTAATGTACAATATATCTCTTTAAAATTTATGAAATTTATTGTACTTTTCATAAAATTGTAATTTTCATAAAAGTACATTAAATTTCATAAATTTAGTGTACACGTTTATTACGTTTAAGTAACTACTGTAACTTAATCTTCTGTTAAATCATTCATTACTTTTAATTTCGTTCATAACCACAAGCTTCATTTACATGTAGAGGAAGCTCGTGGTTAAATTTCTAATAGTGTACTATATAATAATTATAATCTTTCATATAAGAGATACATAAGTAAGCGAATATCGACATAGGAGTTGTGTGGCTCAGTGGAAAAGTGGCAGCCTCGTAGAGCAGACTTGGAGACCAGGCCTCGGTTAGAATTTCGACAGGAACGGAGCTGATTTTCTCGTGCTATCGGTTATGCGTTACGACGAGTAATTTCGAGTGGTGAAAACGTGCAATGTGAGTGACGAGTGCTAAATATGTATTTTACGCTTGTATAAGTTTTTTCGCTCAAATTTACACTTTTACCACTCAAAAATACTCGTAATGGTATACGTTTTTACCACTCAGATATACTCATGTCCCGCATGAGTTCAATCCGTTTTAACCACTCATTTTTACAGAAAAGTTCCTGTTTGCGACCTAAAACCGGAGTCATACTCACTGAATAAAATGCACGTTTTCATCACTCAAATTAACCGTTCGCGCGGGCTAAAAACGGGCTAAAAACGGTGAAAAATTTTTATAAGGTTGGGGTTATCGTAATGAACCCATTTTTCGTCCCTAGTCACAATGGGATGCAGAAATCCCTTCCATCTTTGCCTTTCGAGCATCTGTTCAGAAGCAAACAAACGCCGTTCAACATCTCTCGGCTTCAACTCGTGTGGCGTCCAATTTCCTTGCTTCTGAATCATTTCCATGGCTTTGAGGCGGTTTGAAATGGCTTGTTGAGTCATTCCCAATGATCGTGCCAATTCTTCTTGATTTTGACACGAGTCTTGATCAAGTAATGCCTCCAATTCTGCATCTTCGAAAATCTTTTCTCTTCCACCGCCGGTCTTCGACGTCAAAATCACCGTTCTTGTAGCGTTGAAATCACTCACGATACGTTCTTTCACTAATAGCGGCCTCACCATAAGTATTTGAGAGCATTCGATGAGCCTCAACCGCAGATTTCTTCATATTGAAGCAGAAAATTAAAACCTCCCGCAAATGACGAGAATTTGGCTGACATTTTCAATCGAGAATATCTTTATGATGCAGACACAAATCGACTAATGTTTCTATCGACTAATCGTTATATTGACAGATGCCCAAGTTTATTGTATGACGTCTATTTATTTTGACCACCACTTACCGCTAAAGCCATCTATAAGAAAACAGCGGAAGCAAAGTTGTACACCTAATATATGCATGTGTGTATATATATATACACATACAATATATAAATATATTGCGTGCAAGAAGCTGTGTTCGAGAAGAAGATAAAGCTGCGTTGGAAACTATTTCAACGCATAAGTGATAAGGCGAGAGAGAGATGGTAAGTATACTTACAGTGAGTATACATGATAAGTATCGCGCGCGATGGAGACCGCGCCTGGTGGCGATGGTGGTGGAGATCAGCGGCGGACCGCGCCCTGATACAGCGGCAACGACGGCGGCCCGCGCGCAATGGCGACTACGGACCGCGTCCGGAGCGACTGGCGGCCACTGACATCGCACTATCGCGACGCAGACGCAAGTTTCCGCACATCTCGCGCTACGTAATTTTCCGCTACGTAATGTCCTGCACCCCGGACATCCTCGTCCCTCCCGCACCCCATCATCATCCCCGCGACATCGCCCACTGCGACGTCATCCCCGCATACTCCCATCACGTCAGCCCCTTCGCCTAGTGACGTCGCTCCCCGGGACGTCAACCTCTCCCCTCCCCTTCCATGACGGCATTCCCTCACCTAGTGACTTTACCTGATGTGACGTCATTCCCCTCTCTCCCCGCGGACCCCCCGCGCCACGGGTACCCCCTGCCCCTCATCGCTCCTCGGAGTCTCTGGGTTAGAATACACTGTTAGAAATGTTTTTAAATTTCATTAACTTTTATGTTACATAATTGAATTTAATTTGAATTTAATTTCATGACATTACATTAAATTTAATGTATTTTTAACTAAAAAGTATATTTATGTACATGTACATAAAATTTAATCTATTTTTCATGAAAATTTATGAAATTTAATGTACTTTTCATAAAATTTTATTAAAAGTACTTTAAATTTCATAAATTTAATGTACACGTTTATTACATTTAAGTAACTACTGTAACTTAATTTTCAGTTAAATCATTCATTTTTAATTTCGTTCATAACCTTTACATGTATAGAAAGCTCGTGGTTACATTTCTAACAGTGTAGGCCTATATACCTCTCTCTCTTACTAATATAATTAAATTTAAAAAATTCTAATAATTTTGAACATAACACCGTTTATGTGAGTACATTACCTAAATACGAGAATCGATTGACTTCAAAGATAGATGTTAAACTAATACCTACATATACATTTTTTTTTTCAATGAATTTATTTCAGTAATATAACAGCGCATTACTATCGGATTTTCAAAGCAATCCGTCTGATATATTATAATGATCTCTCTAGAATTTAATTAATTACATGTTTAAAAGAACCTGAAGAAAATATTTGCGAAAAACATTATGATGGCTGAAAGTCAAATCCCAGTTTCTAGCTTTCATACAAACGTCCTAAGCCTTAGCAATATTCATCTCAGTAATCAATACGTATAAAGAATTACGCAATAAAAGGCGAGTATATATAAACAATAATAAGATTAGAAATAAAACCATTTATGTGGGTACATCACCTAAATAAATAAATTTAAGATAAATGTAATCAAATTTGGGAGGATTATTATGTAACATTTCAGATGAATTTTGTTCAAAATCCAATAATAACGGGGCGCAAAATTTCTGAAATAAATTCATTTAAAAAAAATACATATTTTGGTTAAAAATCTAACTTTGACCGTCAAGTGGTACTTCTCATATTTAGGGCTTTTATATCGGAGTAGATTCAATGCTTACCTAAACAAAATAACAAGTGACGATAACATTAAAATGGCATTAAAATGACGTCAAATTGACTCCAAAATGACTCTAAATACTTTTAAGTCATTTTGACGTCATTTTAATATTATAATGACCTGTTGTTCTGCTTGAACAAATATTTCTGCGTAAATTTATATACACATCTGATTACGCAATCTGTGCGCCGAAATCTTTTTTTAATCTTGAAACACAATTCTGAGCAAAACCAGAGTAAAGTAATATCACCTATTAAATTAACAAGCAATTTAATAATTTTTTATGCACATTAACATCTTTATAAAAATATTAACATAATTACATGTTGATGGGAACTTATATATGCAAATAACTTCATTACAAAAAATATTTCCTCAGCCTGGGTTTAAACTTGGAATTCCCGATTTTCCCGGACGAGCGCCATATCAATTAAATCAGTGGTCGCAAGGATTTATATAAATTATTTAATAAAAAACATTTCAATAATAATTTGGCGGAAGGCGCGCTCCCAGTATATTTCTGGTATAGAAGCGCCCCTGAGTCAGAGTGTTACGTGACCGCCCGGCGGCTCGGCCGTACGATGGTGGGAGTCGCGCCCCGGTATCGGCCCAAAATGTGCAAACCCTTGCGACCACTAAATTAGATCACCGAAGTTACGGCAATACATGTCGCATTAACCAATAACTACTAAGCGAATGTCATGTTTTAAAAAGATGTGTGACAAACTACATAATATAAAGAACTCCGCACAAACATTATACGTAGAGGCCTTAATATTCTGGATAAATAAAATCAAGGAAAAAAAATAGATTTGTACCGGTTTTTTTATGAAAAAAATAAGGACAAATTTTAAAAATACTCTCTTAAGCGCGTTCTTAATAAAAATATATATGCTTCTCGAATAAATCCTAGGTGTCTAACACAAATAATGGTAAATATTGATCCAGCTCCGATGACCTTAACTTTGACATATAACGACTTTCGAGCTCCTGTTGCAGACCATTCAGAGTCACGACTTCGAAAGTCGCTTCGTGTGGAAGTTGTGCGTCCCTAAGCAGGGGGGAAAGCTCGGGTGGGAATCGCATCGCGTAGAAGCCGTACGCCTTCAAGCAGGGGAGCAGGTGAGATGGGAGTCGCTTCGCGTGGAAGTTGTACACTCCCAAGCAGGGAAGGTGGTGAGGTGGGAAACGCTTCACGTGGAAAGTCGTAAAATATACTTCAAAGTAGAAAATTTCTATTTGAAATAGTAGAAAGACATCACGTTTCAAACTTCTTTTATTAATAACTTTTTAATGAAAGAAGAGTGATGATTAAAAGGACATCGCATTAATCCTATATGAAATTGGATCTCGGTGAAATCAAATGGTTTTCTCATATGTTATAGCTTATGACCTACTAAACAAAACATATAGGTTTTAACGCAAAAAATAAACAGTTTTTGTGTTCGATTCACTTACAGTCGTTGACATCTCACCATAAAATACTTAATAACTTCTAAACGGCTGATCTAAAATCGATAAAATTATAGTGTTTTGAAAAGGTTTCAACAAGGACTATAAGAAAACGAGAAAAAAAGTGGGAGGTCTCACTTAAAAAAGTCCGAGATAACTTTGCTATACCTTGGCGACATCACCTAAAGTCAAACTGATAAAGCCAGCGACTAGACATTTTTAAACTCTACAACTTTTATCTAATATTGGACATGGGAATAAGTTTCCGCCCTTTTTGAAAAGAAAAAGATGTGTTTATTTAAACAAATCTATATAAGTGAGTTTATTCAAAGTATGCTCCTTCGGAAGCGACAACTTTCTCCCACTTTTCCGGTAATAAACGGATTCCTCGAATGAAAAAATCTGGTTCTTTTGAAGCGATCCATTCATCAAGCCATTTTTTGATACCTTCATAAGAATTGAATCGTTCTCCAGAAAGGGCCGACTGCATGGATCGGAACAAATGGAAATCTGAAGGAGCAATGTCCGGTGAATACGGCGGGTGGGGCAGAATTTCCCACTTTACTCCTTCCAAGTATTTCTTAACCGGTTTTGCAACGTGTGGCCTAGCGTTGTCATGTAACAGAATCAGCTTGTTGTGCCTATTGTCCCATTCCGGTCGTTTTTCTTTCAAAGCTTGGTTTAAACATATCAGTTGTAGTCGATAACGATCGCCAGTGATGGTTTCAGTCGGTTTGAGCAGCTCATAATATATAACACCTCTCTGACCCCACCAGATGCACAACATAATCTTTGAAGGATGGATATTTCGTTTTGGCGTTGATGGACCTGGTTCACCTGGCATCACCCATGCTTTCAAGCGTTTAGGGTTATCGTAGTAGGTCCATTTTTCATCGCCAGTTACGATACGATGTAGAAAACCTTTCCTTTGATGTTGTTGACGAAGCATCTCGCAGATGACCAAACGTCTTTCCATGTCTCTCTCTTTCAATTTGTATGGCACCCAATTTCCTTTTTTTTGCACCATTCCCATTGCGTGTAGCCGTTTTCCAACAGTGGATCTATCAACATTTAACTCTTTTGACAATCTATCGAGCGGTAAATATGAATCTTCTTCTAGTAATGCTTGCAATTCTGCATCTTCAAATTTTTTCGGTGCACTTTCGCGTTCTTTGTCACGCACGTCAAAATCACTACTATTGAATCGCCGAAACCATTCTTTACAACTGGTTTTCGATAGAGCATGCTCACCGTAAACATCTACGAGCAAACGATGCGATTCTGCAGTACTTTTCTTTAAAATAAAATAATGGAGTAAAACTTCCCGCAAATGTTGCTTTTTTGGAATAAATTCCGACATCTTCAACGCAAAAAAAGTTACTCTTTTTTACGCTTCGAACGAATGCCAATTATTGGGCTCAAAAGTTTGAACACAAACCTTTTAAATACATGTGTTGCCGTTCTATCAAACACACAAGCAATGCTACTAACAACATCTTTCTACAATGGGCGGAAACTTATTCCCATACCCAATATTAAAGTTTCAACATGGAAAGCGAAGAAAGTGAGGTAAATGAATAAACATGAAATAATACTTTGAATATTTGTCTAATATAATATGAGAAGATATTATATGAAATTTCTTTTTGAATTAAATTGACACATTTTGTCATCTACGTGTGATATTTATAATTAAACATATTGAACTTTAAATTCCAGAATAAATAACACATTAACATACACTGCAGAAATCTATTGTCTCCTCGCTACAGATTACAAAGGTTAGATTCGATATTTCTTGATGCTAGAAAACGAACATTTCATCAGCGTCGCATGAAAAGGCACCCTTACTAACAATAATCTTGAAGTAAGGAAGGATCATGAATACCGGGCTTGATACTATAAGTCCTGATTTTGAACATGTGTAATTTACAACGAAACGGAATGCAAAAACCAATTACAGCCAAGAGAAAGAAAGCAGAACGACTATAATTGGTCCATCCGTTCCATTCCCTTGTAAATTTTCGTTGTAAACATTCCTTCTATAACAAATCCAATCAACGTTTAGTAAAGCCTATAAACGCACAATGATATTTAGAAATAAATAGTATCATCTTCGCATAGAATTATATCATTTCTTTGACATTTGTACATCTCGAAAATTTCGTTTGATAAGAAATACTGGTTGTCGTCGCGGTAGAAAAACAAGATCAAATTTTGTAATTATTGGAAATATAGTAACATTAATTGATAAATACGTTTTAATATTAACGCCATATCAATACATCAATGTTAACATTAATTATATATTAATTAATGTTAACATGGACGTATTGATTCAAAATGCCAACTTTATATTGGTTATC
>NW_017298693.1:72899-73116 GCF_001594075.2 Trachymyrmex cornetzi | reverse complement strand
GTGTGTGTGTATATAATGCGTGTCGGTGTGAGTGTGAGGTGTGTATGTGTAGCGCGTATGTGTGTGTGCGGCGGGCGCGATTCGCAGCGCGAACGTAGTCGCGTGAATCGCTCGGTGACGCGGGGTGCGCGGAATGTTAACGCGGGCTTACACCGCCAGCACGTGCATCGCTATGTCGCGCGGCGCGTCGCAACGCGAGGAGCGATACGTCGCCCCG
>NW_017298693.1:68876-70709 GCF_001594075.2 Trachymyrmex cornetzi | reverse complement strand
GGTGACCTGCTGCCACGGATGGTGTGTGGCGGTGGCGTGCATATACCCTGCCGGCTTGGCCTGCATTGTCATATGCTGCTGGCAATTGCGGCAGCTGCGCACGTAGCTCGTGATGTCGCGAGTCATGCCGGGCCAGTAATACAATGTGTGGCCTAGCGTCGTCATGTAACAGAATCAGATTGTTGTGCCTATTGTCTCATGCCGGTCGTTTTTCTTTCAAAGCTTGGTTTAAACGTATCAGTTGTAATCGATAACGATCGCCAGTGATGGTTTCGGACGGTTTGAGCAGCTCATAATATATAACACCTCTCTGATCCCACCAGATGCACAACATAATCTTCGAAGCATGGATATTTCGTTTTGGCGTTGATGGACCTGGTTCACCTGGCATCACCCATGCTTTCAAGCGTTTAGGGTTATCGTAGTAGATCCATTTTTCATCGCCAGTTACGATACGATGTAGAAAACCCTTCCTTTGTTGTCGTTGACGAAGCATCTCGCAGATGACCAAACGTCTTTCCATGTCTCTCTCTTTCAATTTGTATGGCACCCAATTTCCTTCTTTTTGCACCATTCCCATTGCGTGTAGACGTTTTCCAACAGTGGATCTATCAACATTTAACTCTTTTGACAACCTATCGAGCGATAAACATGAATCTTCTTCGAGTAATGCTTGCAATTCTGCATCTTCAAATTTTTTCGGTGCACCTTAGCGTTCTTTGTCATTCACGTCAAAATCACCACTGTTGAATCGCCGAAACCATTCTTTACAACTGGTTTTCGATGGAGCATGTTCACAGTAAACATCTACGAGCAAACGATGTGATTCTGCAGCACTTTTCTTTAAAATAAAATAATGGAGTAAAACTACCCGCAAATGTTGCTTTTTTGGAATAAATTCCGACATCTTCAACGCAAAAAAAGTTACTCTTTTTTACGCTTCGAACGAATGCCAACTATTGGACTCAAAAGTTTGAACACAAACTTTTCAAACACATGTGTTGCCGTTCTATCAAACACACAAGCAATGCTACTAACAACATCTTTCTACAATGGGCGGAAACTTATTCCCATACCCAATATATTTTTTTATAAAATTTATAGTTTTTAAGATATTTTGCCGTCTCGGAACATTTTTAAGTGAGACCCCGCCCCCACTTTTTCTTTCATTTTCTTATAGTCCTTGTTGACCTTTTCAAAACACTATAATTTTATCCACTTTAGATCAGCCGTTTAGAAGTTACTAAGTATTTTACGGTGAGATGTCAGCGCATGTAGGTGAATCGAACACGAAACTATTTATTTTTTTGTGCTAAAACTTATATGTTTTGTTTAGCAGGTTATAAGCTATAACATATAAGAAAACCATTTGATTTCATCGAGACCCAATTTCATATAGGATTAATGCAGGGTCCTTTGTTGGAAGGTACTCAAGGCCATGATCTTGACAACATATGGGTCCCATATTGTCAATATTTATCCAAATAATGATAGTTTTTAGTTATTCTCCAAGGATATTCTTATTGTAGGTCTTCTTATTCCAATCCAAGTAATGATAGCTTTAATTCAATGTCAAAAATTACTCCTCGGAGAAAACTAAATTAAAACTCAAATGCTATAGTAGTGACCAATCGAGTAAAATTCTATTAAATTAAAAAGTAAGACCCAAGTCTACCTTCGTTATTTGCTTAACAACTATCATTCATATAAAAGATTTGATATTAACAACTGGCGTTAAGTTAAATTCCACAAAACTTTATGTATCCATCATATAAAAGTTATTAAGTATTGTATATTATATACATTGTGTATATATATATATATATATATATA
>NW_017298693.1:67619-68451 GCF_001594075.2 Trachymyrmex cornetzi | reverse complement strand
CGAGCCTTATAACTCGAGAAGTACTTAATGAAAAAATATTTTATTATAGTGTTTTGGAAAGCTCTCGAGATAAGCTGCAAGAATATTCAGATCGTGGCTCCGGAACGTCTCCGAATAATGGCAAACGCCCGCGCGATCGCTCGTACATGCGCTCGAAAATTTCCTACGCTTGCCCCAGGGATTGGAACTAAAATGTTAACGCTCGTGTGCAATGTCTGAGACTACACACGAATAAAAAAAAATAATTGATTCAGATCGTGGCTCCGGAACGTCTCCGAATAATGGCAAACGCCCGCGCGATCGCTCGTACATGCGCTCGAAAATTTCCTACGCTTGCCCCAGGGATTGGAACCAAACCCTGAGATCCACCCCGGCTCGGCCTCCGCCGAGCGGGCCCTGCAAAAGGCGGAGGATCTCTCGGCCGACTATGACGCCCAACCAATCGAGGCAGTGGCTGCGTTAGCCACACGCGAGTTGGGCGTCATCGCCAAGTCGGTCGAGAGATCCAGAAATATAAAGGGCGATATCGTGCCTCTGGACGGCCTTCTCCAGCCTGACCGCCGCCCTCAGCTCGGTACTGGGCAGGGTGGGCGGCGCGTCGACCGACGCCGCCATGACCACCGACGACGGGGGCGGCCGCGCGAAGGCGTGGGAGATGGAGAGGCGCGGGCTCTTCCGCGAGCTCCGCGTTCTCCGCGCGGAGAAGGCGCGATGGGAGAGGGGGAGCAAAGCCCCCTCTCCCCCGGCGTCCCCGCCCGCCGGGCGAGATCGGGCGGGGTCCGATCGGGACGGGGCGACCACGCCCCGCCCGATGGACATTTCTGGCCCGGAG
>NW_017298693.1:58080-59603 GCF_001594075.2 Trachymyrmex cornetzi | reverse complement strand
AAATATAATATACCATTCACTTCTTGCTGCTGCAGTTGTTGTAGCAACTGCTGCTGCTGCTGCTGCTATTGCTCCAAAATGGCGCCATACCGCTTTCGATCCTCCTTGTGCTGTCGAAGCAGCTCCTTCACCATGCTCTCCAAAGATTCCTTCATAGGAATATCCTCCTGCAACAACATCCGCTCAGTAGCATCAGAAATTTCTTCTGGAAAAACCAAAAAAATGTAACCATAAAAATGTAGACAGAAAACCGACGTGATTTTCGTATCAAAATAACGACAAATGAAAGAGAATACTGCATAAATATGGGTATAAAAATTGTGTAATACTTACTCGACATCTTGGCCAAGCGTCAATCAATAACACGAGGTTAGCACAGAGTGAAGTTGCACATCGAGCGTGGATTGTCAATTATGGTGGGATCAGAAAGGTGAAGCGTTGCACAAGACGGGCTGGGGAGGGGGGAATTTTGACAACTAAAACTCAATAGGCAATGCATGGCAATACAAGATCACATTGGCCATGGAAAACTGATCACGTAGGATATTTATAACCGTATGTACGGTGAAACGCGCGGGCGTTCGTCTTTCTTCGGAGCGAATCCGGCTATACGATCTCAGCGAAATATTTTTTTTTTCATCTGTAGTCTCAGACATTGCACACGAGCTTTGACATTTTGGTTCCAATCCCTGGGGCAAGCGTAGGAAATTTTCGAGCGCATGCACGAGCGATCGCGCGGGCGTTTGCCATTATTCGGAGACGTTCCGGAGCCACGATCTGAATCAATTATTTTTTTTTATTCGTCTGTAGTCTCAGACATTGCACACGAGCGTTAACATTTTGGTTCCAATCCCTGGGGCAAGCGTAGGAAATTTTCGAGCGCATGCACGAGCGATCGCGCGGGCTTTTGCCATTATTCGGAGACGTTCCGGAGCCACGATCTGAATCAATTATTTTTTTTTATTCGTCTGTAGTTTCAGACATTGCACACGAGCGTTAACATTTTGGTTCCAATCCCTGGGGCAAGCGTAGGAAATTTTCGAGCGGACCGCGATCTTCGTTTGAAACTGGACGTACATTGCAAATTTTTGGACACATGTATATATGCGTGATTTTCTATTGTCTGTTATTTCTATGTGTAGTCACCTTTACTTTTCGCTTCAAGATCGCTCCAAACTTCAACCACATAATAAAATTCATACAATAATAATTCATTATTATTACTAATTTATTAATATACATATATATGTGCGTGTATATATGAATAATATATACACTTTTTTTTTAACATGGCCGGAGATACTACCGTGTCTCCTGATATATACAATAATAAATAATGAATTATTATGTAATTTCTATTTTTATTTATTTGAAGTCGTACGATATGGTAATTAATAAATGATAAGTAAAAATGTACGAGTAAAAGAGAAATGTCGTATTAACGTGTTCTTACTCATCAGCTGAAAACGGACGATTCACTCAAAAATACTCGCGTATACGTTTCTCGTTCATCAGCGGAAAAA
>NW_017298693.1:57307-58000 GCF_001594075.2 Trachymyrmex cornetzi | reverse complement strand
GTATTGAAAACGGACAATCTCCTCAAAAATACTCATTGCATACTCGTGTATACTCACTATCGTTCCTTCATGATACACTGCGAGTGCTTGCGAGTGCAAAAAACGAGCAAAAACGGGCTAAAAACGGGCTAAAAACGGTCCATATGAGGTCAAAAAACGGTGAAAAATTTTTATAAGGGTGACGAAGGCTTTTACGAGAATTTTCGGGAGACTCTTGCTTTCAGTATAGGGAGAAAGGGGAGGTAAAACAGGAATGAATAAGTTCGCGCTGGCACGTGCCGCCGTAATCGGTGTGCTGATTCGAACATTATTTTAAAAGAAAAATTTTTATATATTTTGTTTTTAATGAACATTATCTAAATCGGAAATACGTGAGAAAAGGGTGACTAATGTAAAAAGGGACGAGGTTATGAGTAAGAAACGGTCGAAATTTACATGATCAAAAACGTTTATTTTAAAAAGAAAAAATGATATTACATAAAATATTTATTTTATATTTTACTTTTTAAAAGAGTAGACGATTGAACATGACGGCATACAGCATGAGAATTAATTTTTTTTGGTTTACAACGGAGAAAAAATTTTTGAAATACGTGGGGCACTACTTATATTTTGAGCCTTGGCAACACTGAGTGTTGTCAGGTGCCATCGGACGTTTCCACTAGAAAGTTTGACATTTTTGACCATAACTTT
>NW_017298693.1:52170-56665 GCF_001594075.2 Trachymyrmex cornetzi | reverse complement strand
CATCCGCCGTACAGTCCTGATTTGGCACCAAATGACTTCTTTTTGTTCCCGAACGTCAAGAATAAATTGCGTGGACAACGATTTTCGTCGGCAGAAGATGCCGTTGATGCGTTCAAAGACCATATTTTGGAGGTGTCTCAAGCGGAATGGAAAAAATGCTTTGACAAGTGGTTCGAATGCAAAAGTGTATAGATCATAAAGGAGAATATTTTGAAAAACAATAAATGACAAATTATTGTTTTTTTATTATTATTTTTGTTCTCCACTTTCTTCTCGTTTAATAATAAATTTTATAAACAAATTTTTGGTACACCCATGGGTTCACCTCTTTCGCCGATTGTAGCGGACATTGTGATGCAAGATTTAGAGGTTATTGCTATTGAGAGATGTCCTATCCAACCTCTTTTTTATTTTAGGTATGTAGACGACATAATTTTTGCTGCTCGGGGTGATTTATTGAGCGAAATAAAAGGGATTTTTAACTCTTTGCATGAGAGAATTCAGTTTACTATGGAGATTGGCATAGAAGGTAGACTGAATTTCTTAGACACGACAGTTATTGTGGAGGACGATAGGATTATCTTCGATAGATTTTATAAGACTACTTTTTCAGGGAGGTTCCTTAATTTTTGGTCACACCATCCGTTATGCCATAAGAAAGGTGTTATTGTTGGCGCAGTAGATAGAATAGTTTTGCTTTCTCACCCTAGGTTTCATCTTAAAGATTTGAGGATTATGATAAATATTTTTTTGAAGAACTGTTACCCATTAGGTTTCGTTTTTTCGACGATACAGAAAAGACTGGATTTTCATATATATAATAATACGAATGGAATTGATAGAAGTTTATACAATAGAATTAGAGATAAACAGAATTATTTTGCTGTTCCATATGTTAGAGGCATTTCTGAGAGTTTTATGCCTATAGCATGGAGAAATGGTTGCAAAACGGCTTACACGATCCCTAACACATTGAGAAACTACATTAAAAGAGGGAAAGATCGTTTAGATGTTTTAGCACATCAGGATGTAGTTTACAGAATAGCCTGTGAGGATTGTGAGGCTACGTATGTTGGCCAGACGAAGAGGAGATTAAAGACCAGATTGCAGGAACATATATCAGATATTAGGAAAAAATCGGGCTCTCCTTCGGTAATGTCGGATCACAGAATAAATTGTAGCCATAATTTTGATTGGATGAATGTCAAAATTTTAGATAGTGAACCTTTTTACACTAAACGATTAGTGTCGGAAATGGTTCACATAAAAATGCAAAAGAAAGGCTTAAACAGACAGAATGATACAGACAAGTTACCGGAGTCATACTCTCGTATCATACGTTCTCTTTCTCCTTCATAGTTTCTTTTCTTTGTTCTATCCCCTCTACTGTCGGGTTTTAACTCTGCGGCACATGGCTAAGCAGCTGATCATTGTCTTGTTGTCGTCCGTACGGTTCACATCTGTCCGCAAATTGAGCTTGATGTCATTGTACCTGTTATGTACGGTATCTTCTCGATACATTTAATCGATTTATGTATAATTTTATTTCTGATCAAACCATGTTTTTATGTGACTAAGCATCCATTTTGAAGGTATTTTTATTTTTTATTTTTTAATTTTTATTTTTTATTTTTTGTTTAAGATCTATTTAAATTTTATATGACATTTACTTCTGACGTTGCCGTTATTTTGACTTTTCACGATTTGCACTTTCATTATATTTTGATTTTGTGTTACCACATGGTGAATTTATTTAGATAATAGGTTTTAATTTTTATCTCTTATTTTTATGCGTTTCGGTATTTTATTACATTGTGAATTTTTAACTTAACGGTTTAAATTGTTACATTTTGTACGTGTTTTTGTTGGTTTGGTTAGAATTTATCTTGACGCATCAGGAGGCTTGTAACGGCTGACCGCTTAGGTGTTTTAACCAAGTTATGAGGATTACCGACATTACTACATAAGTACTTGGACTTGCTTTAAGATTTGCGTCTCTAACCGAATTGCGTAGATTAATTACAATGGGATATAAGGACTACGACTATTAATTTGTATGATCATCTAGGAACAGCGGTGAAGATGGAGGATTATTGGATTGAGCATGTATTGACCTTAGTGGCTTGTATTATATTTGTTTAACTATTTACCATTTATATTATTAATACACGTGCGATTTGATTTGTCTTCCGATTTTAGCTTTAGACTTTGAAAATGACCGAAATACGGTTGAAACGATCGTTAGGTTTTTTTGTTAGGCATTATTGTTAGTATTATTTTTGAAATATATTTATTTTGCTAGCTACCACATGTTTTTATTTTAAGCTTTTACTTACTTTATGTTTCTTGGCTCGTAGCTGTTCTTATTTTTATTGTTATTATTTTTGTTATTAGGCTCAAAATATGAATAGTGACCCTCGTAACTGTGCGATCAATCAATCATTGCGTTTACAATCAGAGGTAAACAGACTAAGAAACTGACTAAGATTATAACCATTACATACAAAATATAGAAATACACAGCAGTATTGTCCGCAAGTTTGAGAAAGTATTCCTTGCAGCATCGTCGTATTCCAGTGATACGTGGGGGAGTTTCGGCGAAGTCGTAAGAGGAATCTTGAGACCAAGGGCGGCAAGCAGTAGCTATCGAAATATGTTCCTGTACCGCATTCGTCGATGTAGAAGGCGACCCAGTGCTGGCCAGGTCGATCGTGATCGTCTGTGTTAGCGACAATGGCAGTCGACCTCGTCCACACCCTCGGCAGTCGATCGGCAGGATAGACCCCGGCATGTCGGACACTGAGATGATGTAATGCGTTTAAAACTTCTAGTGAATTCATTTCTCGGCGTAGACAAGCATGCGAGGGGAAATGTTTGCGTAAATTCGGAATTTACCTCTTTCGCCCGTACGTGCGTTGCAGAGTTCTCAAAAATACTCGACGTTTGCGAAACGCTAGTGTTAGCTTTATCTCTATCAGTCGTCGAGTCGAATTTTGGAATATCTTTTTTCTCTTCGGCTGTCGCTTGTTCGTCCTCGCTTTAGTTAGCTTTTTCTGTCACGATATTTTTCCTCCACGCCTCGATGTTGCAAAATATATAATTTTTCTGGTTTTTAAATTTAATTCAAAAATTTCCGCTGTTTGTTTTTTCGCTCTCGACGTCGCTTTCGCTGAAATTTTCTGAAGGAAGACTATCGTAGCTCGAATCGCTGCTATTTCGTATAGCTAGCCAACGTTTCAATTTGTAAGCGTTGCGTAAGGCGCAATGTGATTCAACGTTGGTTCGAAATCCGTGGTGCGTGCAACGTTGTCCGCAACCTCCGAAATCTGACAGATTTTTGAAAGCCGGAGAAATTCCTTCCAGATTATATACGTTTCTGGAGAGTAAATTACTCAGATAACGTGACTTCTTTTGTCCTCTGGTATAGATGTAGCGTGCGTGTCGTGTAATAGCTCGCAAATGTATCGTAAAGTATATAGGATTAACGTCTCCGTCGACCCATTCGATTCCGTGATAATTTCGTGTAAGCCAGTTGTTTTCTCGTCTTGCTCTCTCGGGTAATTCTCCAAATGGATAAGGTGGTCTCATAATCCATTGCCCGGTGATCGTCGCATTAATCGCAAGAACCGCGACTTCTTTCGGAATAAAGTTGTCTTCGACGTCGCGAAAACCTTGTATGTCGATGACAATATCCATTATATATTCGAATTTTCGCTACTCTTTTTATGTCACGAAACCTCAGCGTCGGTGTCACGAACAAGACTGAAGCTTTTTTCGTCATCTCACGTGGAATTAGATTAGAAACAATGTGTAGTGGGGGGAAAATATTTTTTTCACGGAAGGCATAGAGCTAACCGGAAAAGTCGACAATGACTTGACGCGAGGAATCGATTTCTAAAACGTTATCGAACTCTGCATAGACGATACAATTAATAGTCACGGAAAGAGCTTTTTCGAATCTCACTTCTAATCGCTTCCGTGTTTCACAGATTCCAATGTCCTGCACAATTAGCGGATAGATCCGGAGTAAGATCGAAAGCGAAAAGAGTGTAGTCATTGGCGTAATCGTCTCTGCTTATAGAATTACCAGTAGGTATACTAGGCGGGTTCTAACTCCGGTCCTCTGAGGGGAGCGCGGGGTGCAGGGGATACTCGTAGGCGAGGGGAAGCGTAGCGCGGGGTTTCTTCGGTGGTGGGAATATGACGTGCGGAATGGCAGTAAAATTTTGGGGACTGCAGTCACATACAAGACAACAAAAAACATCACAAAAAAAAAATATTGCCATGAACAAAAAACAATACAAAAACATAGTCATAGAACGAAAAGTGTTACAAAGGGTATATACTCCAATCGTTTTTCGACCAAGATATAACGTAATGTAATTTTTCTGTCGAAACAATATTTATTAATTATTTTAAATATCTAAACACAACCAAGTTTCATAATTATTGAAAGTAGGTATAGTAGGCGAGTTCTAACTCTATGTGGCTAGAG
>NW_017298693.1:46517-52076 GCF_001594075.2 Trachymyrmex cornetzi | reverse complement strand
GTAAAAGTACGAGAACCTCTTTTTCCTTTTGTCTTTTTTTATAACTTAGTTTTCACAATACGCTGTGTTCTTTTCCTTTTCTTTTACTAGGGCAAAGGATGGGTAGTAAAATAAAGTACATATACATATATAGTGATGCGAACGAATTTATTTTTATTCACATCGTATTACACCGCGCGCGCCGCGTGCGCGCGATTTTTCATACGTATTTAAAAAGACTAAAGCTAATAGCTCGCAATCGACGAGCTGATGTCCATTGAATATCATCATGCACCGGTGCACTTAATATTTCTCGTTTATTAACTCTATAATCGTCATGTTTTCTTTTGTTATTTTATAAATAATACACAAATATAATAATTAATTTAAAAAAATTAAATTAAATTGAATATGTACGCATGCACATTAAGTACTTACGGGTACGTACACACGTATATATTATATGTGCGAATGAACGCACATACGAATTTTTTTAACATTGCCGTTCAAAAGTTAAATAATTAATACTAATAACAATTGAGCAATCCATTACAAACATCTGGACCTTAATCGGGTCACTTTCAATACAAATGCAGATAAATTATGATTTTACAAACTATAAGATACGAATCCGACAATGATTGTATGTCATTTTTGTTTATTTGATCCTCAGCAATTGCTTTTCTTCACGCGGATCTTTGAAATCTTTCTGATTGCAGAACTTGTTACAATACGCGTTGCGTATAATGCAAAATTGTCATAACTTGGTACATGTCTGTACATGAATCCGTCAACTGTGTCTTTTATGTTCGAACTAAAATATTGCATGGAGCACGTATACTTTGAATTGTACCAAAATGTAAACAATATGAGTGAAGAAATTAAATAATTTTTTTACGTCAAAAGTTGTATTATCAGGAAATTCAATATTGTAAGTATTGTTCACAAAATTTATGATAAAGCTTCTATTATAGAAGTGAATAGTTGGCGCTTTAAATAATATTGAATACCAACAACTGGTGAGTGAACATTATTTTTCAAGGGACACATATATGAACACACAATTATAATATAACATTTCATAATACTATTAATACTATTACATTTCTAGCCATGACTGCGTTTCAAGATTGGAGATGACTTTATTTCACAGTTTATAGAATTGTTTATTGTACTTGTATAAATTCATATTGAAATATTTAAGTAATAAGATTAATTTTGGTCGATTATAAGATTTCATTTACCTAACTGATGGAATTAAAATTTATTTATCTAATTATAAACATTTTTTTATACGGTTTAAAGCATATACATATGCATACATATATCATTCCTTGGTAAAGTTTATTTATAAGAATTTCAAATCAGGAACAAAAATGTTTTATAAATAAAATTAATATTTCCTGTAATTAAGGGGGGTAATTAAATTTTATAAGGTATATGTACACAACATAAAATGAAAAGCATAAAAAGGACTAAATTAATAATGTATTATTGTATGGGAATATATTTAGAACCGGTATAGCTAATGCCACGAATTTATCGTGACATCAGTAGAAATTAATGATTGATCACAATAATGACACAGAACCATATTGCAACCATTTAATTAATCCTATTATAACAATAAATAATTGTCGTTATTAAGCAATAATTTAATTTTGTAGCAGTGAACATAGACCGTGCAAACGTTCAAAGAAATAAAGTATTTATTTTCATCTAAGAGATCAGTTGACCAACAACGTTGGTCCTTTATACCTTTAAAAAGATATATAACATAACGTTTTTTTTTTAACATCAAAGATATGCGAGTAACGAATTCTTTGCAATTAGGATAACTTAGATACCGGTTGTGTATGTCTGTATGGAAACATATTATTCGTTATAACATTACTCTAAAAAACTAACACTATGTTTGTAAAGATACGTAAAATTCGACATTGAATACACTGCCTAAATTCATTTCTGAAAAGAGAATGGGAAAAGACAGACAGACTTTATTGTGGGCTGATGCTGATTCCTGAGATATAAAAGAAGATTCGATATTGTCAAAGTGCATTTTTATATATGTGTCATTGCATAGTTTAATGTAGGCTTGATGGCAATTACAATGAAAATTAACTCGCATATTTGTAAAGATAAGTAAATTTCCACATTGAATACACCGTCCGAAAGAAAAAAAACGAATAAAAAAATGAAAAAATAAAAATAAATGATAATATATAAAAATAATGAAATAAAAAACGCATGAACGGTAGAGAGCCCTAATACATTAATCGCTCAGTGAATATTTACCGCAGCAGTCATCGCATCATAAAACGGCTGTGAGGATATTATATTTTAAACGTTAAACAAGAATTGTACGTTTACGTTACTCTGTGTGAAATTGATAAACAATATTGCTCGTCGATAATGCATTTGAGTCGTTGTATGAAGAACTTGGATTTCAAAACGTGCTTACCCGCAGTATACCAAGCATAGACATAGTAGATATGTGAACATATCAATGTGTGTGATTCGAAGTTTGATGAATACGTAACTTTAAATATTCCTACATATCATTGTACGATTCATGACATTACCGATGGAACATACAACGAAGCTCATCCTTCACATAGACGTTGTGGAACATATATTACTTCAATGTCATAAAATGATATCTATATTAAAGAAAAATCGCACACACATAGAGGCGAAATTGAAATAACTCTTTATGCGAAAATAATAATTTTCAACGATACTTGGATATGTTGCAGGAAAATGTGAAATGGTAAGCACTAATTAGAGAGACTTATGGCGACATTACTGATTCAGTCAGTTGGTTCACTACATACGCTGAGGATTCAGTGAAATGCGAAGCTTCAGAAAATTTGTGGTGGGGGTTCACTATTTAAAAAAAGAGACTTATGGTACATAAGTCTTATTACATAGATCGCTCTGTGGATTGTTCCTACTACTAGAGAAGATTGCTTCTACTGTATCAGACACTACCCTTGAAAACGTCTCATTCTATGAACTATTACGTTCCAATTCAACAGGATGAGGCGTGCGAGAGACAGTAAGTTCATTCAAGTTTTATAAATTTTTTTGGTACGTTATGTATTTTTTTCTAAGGTCTGTACATGTTTTCTTTTTTCTACATCCCATCTTCTCATACATCTTCGAAACCTCGCTTACATCTTGATGAGGAAATATACATTAACATTGATAGCGTACAAGTTCCTGAACGTTGGAATCGTCGTGGGGCCTACGTCTCACGTACAAATTGAGATCGGTGACAATCGAGCCAACCGCATGATCATGCCTCATGGTACATAGAAGGCATTCATCGAGAGACGTGCAGATATATATTGAGCGATTAATGCAGGCAACAATCTCATCATGATCATCGTCATCATTATTGATTCAAGATCCGAATGTGGAACATGTTAAAACAGGTAATACGAATAACATAAAATTAACATTATATGGTACATGCTTGTACATGAAACCAATAACTATGCTCTTCTTATTTGACCTTGAGCAATGTGTCGAGCATGTATTCTATTAACTGAGTCAATATACGCATGATGTTAGTGAGAAATTCAAATATTTTGCATCGTTTTTAAGAGGAAATTGTATTACTAATAAACGCGATGTTGCAAACATTTTGTACAGAATTTATGTTAAAAATTCTGCCATAGTATGTGAACTAACAGTCTATGGTTTAGATTATATTGTACATGCTGCATTACATGAAAAAATAAATATTTATTAAAAGTATATTCTTTTTTTAAATCTTCCCTTCTTTTCAATACAAGAGATAAAAACCAAGATTCATCGAAATCGATCGAGCACAGTCTCGAAAAATCGTTCGCCATGACCGTACCAATGTTTGTGGATCTGCAAGGATTTATCGTTGGAAAGAAATTTATCGTGAAGGAAATAGAGGTGTTGAGAAAAGGAGCTATTCTCTCTCATTACATTTTTACATGTCCCATGCCATGGAGTTTCTTGACAAAATCAGAAAAGTATTGCGCTTCCTGGCTGAGTGCTTATCACCATGGATTGCAATGGGAGGACGGGACGATCCCGTACAGCATGGTGAAACGCCTAATTACGATGGCTGTAATTGGTGCGGAAGAATGCGACGACAATAAGGCCCTCGTACACGTTAAAGGACGTGAAAAACGCGAATGGCTGGCTGATATACTCGATAGCGACAACATGATCATTGAGACCTTGGATGCTGATTACAAAGATATAGATTCTTTACATAATCTAGATATTACCAATACTATGCGATGTGGAAAACATATTAAGCATTGTGCGTTTCTAAATATATTTAAAATACATAACTGGTAGTCACAACGCCAAAAAAAATGTATCAAGTTTAAAAAATAAAATATGAGATTTTTTTTAATACGTTTCTAAAATTTCTTTTCCCTTCCCTTCCTTTGTAATGTATGAACGTATGTATAGACGTATGTATGTATAAACGTATGCATAAACGTGTGTATAAACGTATGTACATATAAACGAATGTATAAACGTGTGTATAAACGTATGTATAAACATATGTATGTATGAATAAACGTATGTACGTATACACGTATGTATAAACGTATGTACAAATGTATGTATAAACGTATTTATAAATGTATAGATAAACGTATGTACGTATAAACGTATGTATAAACGTATGTATAAACGTATGTACATATAAACGTATGTACGTATAAAGGTATGTACAAACGTATGTATAAACGTATGTACATATGAACGTACGTATAAACTTATGACAAAAAAAATACGTAGAATGACACGATAAAACGTGTTGCGACCCGTTCGAAATTCTTGGAAAGAGGGGGACAGCCTGCCCCTTCTTCGATTTTGAAAGTATTACCATACGTATATGTCAAAATTTACGAGGATGAGATCAATCTTGCGATACTCGCTTGTACGAATGGTGGAAAATGTACTTCGCCAAAGAGAGCAGCGCATCGAATGACGTGAAGAAGGAATATAACGTGTAAGTTTCAACGTTTTATACAATAAATAACGTTTTTTTCAACATTATTTATATACATAGTATGGAGCGTCGCACGGTGCGCTTACTGAGCAGACGTTACGACCTGACGAATACAGGCTACAAGTATTTGGAAATTGGAATCAACGTTGGTCCACCGAGTTACGTGGAGATCGCCCTGGGAGATCATCGCGGACACGAACTGTCGCTGTCTCTCGAAACATGGAAGGGTCTCTACGAGCAGCGATGGAATATTTACAAGATGCTGCGAAACGAATACAAGGACAATTTTATAAGCGTTGGACCGCTAACCGTCAGAGTTTGCACGCTGCAGAACAATGCTACGCTCGTACGTCTCGATTCTCCGTACGCATGATGATAATCGAAACGACACTACACCGTAGTGTTCGAGTTTGACGGGTGTATCGACGTAACGTTCGAACGATTAGTCTGACTCGTCGATACGGTCGATGCCAAATATACGCGATCCTCCAATATCGCGTCCAAGAATGTTATACGCGATAGCGATGTCACGTCCGGGGCGCGAGTGCGAATACCCCTCGGACGCGGCG
>NW_017298693.1:44174-46173 GCF_001594075.2 Trachymyrmex cornetzi | reverse complement strand
CTAATGACGATCCGGGGAGGTGCGGAACAGAATCGTATGCACTTTACGATAGGACTTGCACTATTGTCAGCGACAGGCGGCTAGAGATAGGGTGAGCGGCAGGGGGCCCTGAAGGGGGCTCTTGCTCTCCGCTCGGAAGGGCGGCCAGGGTTCTGTTTTGAGCGACTGGAGGCCTGGGTTAGGACGCTCTGGAGGCCCTGAGAGGAGCTTCCTAGAACGGAGTTCAGGGAATGAGATTTTAAGGGGATGCCTCGGCGGCCCTGAGAGGGACTTCCTAGGTTCGGTTGTAAGGTCACTGTCGCCCCGGAGGATAGGGAGCCTGGTGCGGTTCTCATGCGCCACGACGCGCGAGGCTTCCTGCTCCAGATTCACGCGGTTACACCAATATTCGGACGACACAGACGTTACAGGTGCTCCGAATCGCTTTATTTATGCCCGAGAGGAAGGAGAGTGAAAGAAGAAGATAAAAAAAAAGAAAATGAATTTTAGACGTTTTATTCTATTTTGATTTCAAGAGATGATTCGACTCGTGAAATTGATATCGCGTACATGGAGACGTTAAGGTAACTAGTAATGAAAAATATAAAATATTGAATAAAATTGATGAGATGTGATTGATCATGTATTCGAATAGTTCGCACGCGATAGTTTCCGAAAATTAATATTTACACAAACGGAGGGTAATGCGACTGAGACGGAAGTGCTACGTGCAACTTACCTCGCGGTGTTGCTCGGCTATCCTTGAACGTGCCTACTATGGAGGATGGCCCTTGGGATTTTTGCGAATGAGCTCCCCGCTTCTAAGAACTCTCTGAAAGAGACTATTAGGCTAGCTCTCACTCTGACACTGAATCTCTAACTTTGACACTCTGATTCTCAAAAGTCTGAAGACAGAAGACCGACTGAAGACGAAAAGCAGACTCTGTCTTTGGTGTGCGCTTTTATATCGTTAGAAGTGGTGGTGCTGAGCGGGAAAGGGGGTTGACCTGTCAACAGTTACTTAAACCTTTTGAAATGTTCTAGAAGTTTCGATCTAATGAGATTTCGTTAGATTTTACTGTCTTAAAGGAGGAAATTGCCAAATTTGAATGTTGACAGAGCCCTCTTAGTCGCTTCGCCCCTGTGCTGCATAGTGTGCAGTTGCTGTGCGCGTTTATTCGCGTTACATTCCCGTCGAAGGATGTTTTCCTTTTATTATGAATAGAGTTTTGGATACAGAGTTCGTGCGTTACTTGTATCGTGAAGCTTCTAACGGACTTCCGCAGGTTTTGTTGGAAGCTTTTGGTGTACTTGCTGATGCAATTCAGCTACGTATTCTCGAACATATGCGCAGTATTAGCCGCTTTATGAATCGGCGCAGTTAAATTTGCAATTGCAATTATTGAATATAAATGAAGTAAATTTATTGATTTATTTGGAATACTGCGATAGATCGAGGATACCAGAGAGCCTCTTAGTTCCCTATGGTTTATCATTTAATATCATGGGGTGCTAATTCGTCTCGCTATTGGTTTAATTGGATTTTCACGCGATTAATTATATTGGGTCGCGCAAGCGCCGTACGACTTTGTAACAGCTGTTCGATCACGCGCTAAGCGCGTGTTCACGGTTCGCGAGAGTTTCGCGGCTGTCGTGACAGTTCGCGTTGCCGTGGCAACGCGTCTGGCGTCGTTGAACGTGACGTTCGCCTGCGCGCAAATTTCGGCGGACGTTACAGCGACATCTTCAATGGACATCAGCTCATCGATTGCGAGCTATTGGTTTTAGTTTTTTTAAATACGTATGAAAAATCGGTGTAATAAGATGTGAATAAAAATAAATTCGTTTGCATCACTATATATGTATATGTACTTTATTTTACTACCCATCCTTTGCCCTAGTAAAAGAAAAAGAAAAGAACACAGCGTATTGTAAAAACTAAGTTATAAAAAAACAAAAGGAAAAAGAGGTTCTCGTACTTTTACGGGCGGGTGGCGGCGGCCCACGGTGGCAGTGGCGG
>NW_017298693.1:41964-43849 GCF_001594075.2 Trachymyrmex cornetzi | reverse complement strand
TACGTGACTGCAGTCCCCAAAATCTTACTGCCATTCCGCATGACGTCATACCCCCACCACCGAAGAATCCCCGTGCTACGCTTCCCCTCGCCTACGAGTATCCCCCGCACCCCGCGCTCCCCTCAGAGGACCTGTTAGAACCCGCCTAGTATACCTACTATTACCCTCGTTCAGAAAGTGAATGTCAGTTCCTGAGAATATTGTGTAATAAGCTTCAACGAAGAGCGGCTCGTCTTTCGAAAAAAGTTGGCTGTAACAGCCTACTGGGAATTTGCATGCCATCGAAGGTACAGCGAAAAGAAATTTATTCTGTAATTTTTGAAATTAAACGGGTTCAATTTTCTATCACCGTTAAACGCCTTGTTATCGACAAAGCCAACTATTATTCGTTTCGGCAGCTGTCCGAGTATTGCATTGTCTATCGATTCCCCCACTACGCCGGCGTGTATCGTGAATGTTTTAACTTCGACTCTCGTAAGGGGATACTTGGTAAGGGCATTCTAGCGTGTGCGAGTAGCACACCCGGATTTATTTTTGCTCTTCTTACGAGTAAATTGGCATCGACAATACGTATTTTTGACATCGTTCTAGTCTCCATAAGGCAAAATGAATCTTTCGAGCGTACGAGCCTCATTCTAACTTCCACTCCGTTAATTAAAAATTCATCTTAATTGAAAACGTCGCAATGAAGGTGACCTAGGAGATCTAGCGCACGATTCCCTTGAATGTATTTCGCGCGTCTCTCGAGTGCCGTATTTGGATTTGACGAGTCTAACGTGTCGTCCATGTAGCCAGGAATATCCGCGTCTCATAAGCAAGAGGTTAGATGGGAAGTTTTTGCGGGTGAAGCATAATTTAATAACGCCTCGATGTACGCGCGTTAAGCGTAAGGGTTGTTTGGTGACGACACGAGTTTTTGATTGAAATATACGTCGATTTGGTTGAACATGGATTTGGTTGAACATGGAATGCAGTAAATGATTTACGGGTCCTACTTTTGCCACGTCGGCGGCCGCGACCGATGTGCGCTCTCCGCCTTCGCTTTCTACGCGTATGCGAAGGCTCAACATGGTGTGAATGAGATCCATATAGTCTTCTCCATGGCCGGGTATGACGAATTCTACGGGTGAGTCGTCCATGAGCGAAGTTACGGGTTTGTAATAAATCCATTGCGAACTCTCGATGCTGGTTTGCGTAGGTGGTAGAGAGAAGAAATCGAGTTCGCTCTTTATACACTCGCCTGAGTGGGTATGAAGAAAGGACATGCTTTTTCTCAAGTCACGAATTCCTATCTCAGTTAAGAGAATATGTCGGATACGTCGCATTTCTTGACTCGATGTTTCCTAGTGGATGGTTTTTTGGTTTTTCTTCCTGCAGCGCGAATTTTCTTTTTCGTCTTCGTCACTTTTTTGCTCTTCTTCCCCGTGCTACTTCTCGATGATTTTCTTTTGACAGTCCGACGTCGTTTACGAAGCGCGATGCGACTATTCCGACCTCCGAATGGAAACTGAAGTGCTGCGGACTTTGCGAATATTTTATATCCCGACCCCCTCAGGGAACTTATATTTTCTTTGGTTTTTCTCTTCAGATTACCCCTAGATTCCGCGAGTCGACTTTTGACCGCTTCCTTCAACGGCTTATTATTTTCGACGTCTTCTATTACGTTAATTCCCGCATGTAAAGCTTCTTTTTCAACAGCACGTGCACCTTTACCTAGGTAAGGTAATATTTTTCTGAATAATCCACCGAGAAATCTTCCAATTCCATGTCCGCGTTGGTAGGGCCAATCGACGAAAACACGTGGAATTCCATTTCGGCTACCGATATCCCGCGCATCAGAATACTCCTTATACTCCATAGCTAGTTTCTAATTAAAGACTGTCGC
>NW_017298693.1:38245-41336 GCF_001594075.2 Trachymyrmex cornetzi | reverse complement strand
TCCCCTCATCGGGTTTAACATCGACGAATCTGATCACATTTTCGTTATGACGTATGTGTAAAAAGGTACAGGAAAATTGAATCTCGGTTATCGCAACCTCCCATTGTCCGTGTAACGCAACAGAGTGAGGTAATTCCGTGATGAAGGACAAAGTTGTATTATCCGGAAATGGACGCATACTGCTGTTGCTCGGAAGTACCAGAAGAAATTGTTCCTCCTCCATCGCGAAGAGAAATTAAACTCGAAGCCGGAATCCAACTATCAAACTTACTGGGATAACCGCGTCAATTAACAAGCACTTGCTTATTAGCTCCTCGTCCTCTACTCTTTATCACGCGATAGACGATAAACTGTTCTTCCTCTACGTTTTTCTCAACTCGAGCTAATTCTTGCTCATAAAAAATACCGTCTATGACTTCGCCTGCTAAACCTCGCAGTTCGTACACGTGAGGGTTTCGCCAATCGAAAATACGGTCAATTTGAAAAATCTCCTCGCTCCACTTAGCCTCGTATCCTTTCTCGAAGGCACCTTTCGCTCTACTGATACGAACGTGATCTCCGACCCGATATTTAATCTTTCGCACCCGTTTCTTTAACGTTTCGTTTTTCCAACGACGAGCTATATTTTCACGAGCGATACGTGCGTTTTCTCTCGTTACTACCGCAGGTTGCATTCTCGTGAACGAATGTCGCGTGTGATTGTAAGCGTGTACAATGTCCTGCAGAACATCGATGTAGCGTCGCATATTTTTATGCGTAAAATAACGCCACATTCGTTCCTTCAGTGTTCTGTTGAAGCGCTCGACGATGGCAACTTTGACGTCTGGATTGCGCGTTACCCAAAAACGAATGTCGTTTTCTTTAAGAAATTTCTGCATTGATTGCGCGACAAATTCTTTACCCTTGTCCGTTTGTAGGTATACGGGTACTCGTCCTTCGCTTTTCGCTAGTACGCGTTGAAAAGCTTTTATCGCGCAGTTACTCGTTTTGTCGCGTAACGGTTTTACCCATACGTATTTACTTAGTAAATCGATAATCATTAACAGATAGGAATAACCGTCATTGTACCTTTTTAGATTTCGGAGTTCGATCAAATCTGCCTCCCACACATCGTCGATGTTTGTTACATTATAATACAATCGTGGAAATTTTCTACGCAATGGTCGGTGCAACGTGTACGCGTCTTGCGATTCGAGCCAGCGCACGACTTCTCCCCGTGAGAAATTCGGTTTAACAGCACGAGTTAGATTATCCACCGCCGAATAGCCCGTGTTATGCGACGGATCGTAGTATAATTTTTCAAACGCCATCGTAATATCTTAGTTTTTTCCAACCGAGTAACCGATTTTTTCCCGTTTATAGAGTTGTGAGGGTATCAGTTTTTCGTGTACGAGAAAGAATCATCGAACTTTCCTCGTCTTTTTCTTGTTCGTAATTTTGACGTTTTTCTCTTTCCTATCGATACAATCGGCGTGGAACTTGCGCTTTCGATATAAAAGGCGTGGAGGTCGAAGTTTTACGCTGTTAACACCAACACCGAGTAAGGACAATAATCTTTTATTTCTCACCAGCGCAGAAGGTATGTTCAACGCACGGAGTAATCGCGCGAACTGACTTCTACCTCCTGCTTTCACAGTTTTTCTCTCGTGCATCGCGTTTTTTATCAAGTCAGTGATATTCGATTCTTTCACGACGTTGCCATCTATGGTCACGATTCCATGTTCGTCCCAGCTAATTCTATCAGGCACAGCATTTCGAATCAAATGTTTCATCAGTAAGTGTGCATGCTTACGATAAGATTTCGGTACGCTTTCCACTATTTCCTCAATGCTTTTCATCGCATGATTATTTTTCGCATGATTATCTCGCTCGAAATTTCGAATTTTTTCGTAATAATACCGGTGTTACTGACAGAATGCGCTGACGGTATATCGGATGTTTGTGTGAGATCGTAAAAAACGTCATCGTTCGTCGTCTCGTTATCAACGGAGGCATCTCGGGTAGCGTTGTCTTCTGCGTTTTCGTTTCCGCTTCGTGCGTCTTTCTGCTTTCGCGTTTCTTGGATAAATCGTAGGTATCGCCATAATGCCTCTCTGTACATTTTCCATCTCTCACTTTCGTCACGTGGCCAATCAGAATTAAAAATCCGTCCCATCTCCGCATCGAGTCGTGTTAGATGAGTTCCGGGAGTTTTCGCTGTGTTATTAGTGCTCGCGGTGTTATTCGAATTTTGCGGTATTGCGATTTCCTTTGACTCTCCGTCAGCGAATGATGTCGGATTCGGGTGGCACCCAGTTGGACACGGCTCAATTGGACACCAGCCACTCACAGCGCTTGAGACTACAAAGCTCCTAAGCACTGGTCGCTGTGATTGGTGGTGTCCAATCGAGCCGTGGTCAATCGGGATCACCCCGTCGGATTCTGACGTAACTAATGTTGCATTCTCTCGAGATTTTCCGTCGAAGTTAAAACCATTTTATGGCCCTCTCCATAGCGTTTTATCCCTACTATTTCGTTCCTTCGATAATTACCCGGGTTCACAAATCGATTTGAAATCGATTGATTTTTAGGACTATTTGATTTGATATCTACTACATGTTTTATTGATCTTCGAAAGAAGATCGATATTTTATCGATGCTGGGTTGATGAAACGTCGATCTTCTTGATGCAGCGTTGATAAAATGTCGATTTCTTTCAAAGATCAATAGAAAATATAGTCGATATCAAATTAAACGGTCCGAAAAATCAATCGATATTAACTTGATTTCGACTTATGAACCAGGGTAGTGATAATAAGGTCGATAATATAGGTCCGATAATATAAGGTAAAAATCCGCCTCGCTGCACCAACAGCTTTCTTTTATCATTCCAATTACCACGTTTTGCAACGATGCGACGCAGAGGCGTTTTGTATTTGGTTAATCGATTTTTTTCACAACGTTCGAGCGAGACGTTACCTTTGAGTGTATTATAAACACATTCACAGATACAACGAATTAATTTTTCGTCAGCGCCGCGTAAGAAGGTTGTGCGTTGATTTTTGTTTAGTAGGGTGGCTAGGCCGATTCTAACCCAAGTTGCGGCAAGGGG
>NW_017298693.1:35970-37844 GCF_001594075.2 Trachymyrmex cornetzi | reverse complement strand
CCCCATCGCGCGCTATAATTACCATGTATACTTACCGTCTCTCTCTCTCTTCCTCATAAATGTAGACATTTTCTTCTTCCCCTTATACTACATTTCGCACGCAAAGATTTATATATATGTATGGTTTATAGCAAAATAATTTGAAGTTTTTTTTTCTAAAAGTATACTCTAATAGAAATAATTTCTTATTCTATTTTAACAAGAGCGCGGTGTAACGCGATACCGCAGAGATATGGAATGGAAGGAGTATGGGAAACAGTAATTTTGAACACTGAGCAATATAAAATATGCAATTATTTTTATTAAATAGAACTAAAATACAATAGCGATTAGAAAGAATTAAAAGTTAAAAGGTTAATAGTTAAAAGGCTTATTTATGTCAAAGACGAGTATTATATACCCAACAAGTTATAAGCGTCAAAATAACAACATGCACATTAATAATAACTAAATTAGTTTAATGTTTCTCTTCTAAACTCTCTAGATTTATATGCTTTTAATACAGTTCATTATATCAATCATCATATACACCAATGCAAAAATGTAGAAGTTTGGATTACGTATAATAGATATAAAGCCATGGTATTTCAGATCACATTTAAACTAGTTGTTTGAAGATGCACTGTAAAAGACGGTATACAAAATTTGACTTTCTCTTTGATACGAGTAAGCATCGAAATCAAAATGTATAATTCACCTGTATTTTTATGAGCGACCTCCGGTAGATCCATCATCACCATTATTATCACCACGATTATATTTTTCCCCACTCATTCTTTTACCTAAAGTTGGAATATCTTCCTGGATTGGTTGTACAATATTTATCATTCCCTCCATCAGTGTACGACAACTCTTAAGAAGTTCCAAAATTGTTTTACTGAAACAATTACATATTCACGAGATTAATAATCTGACAAATGCGAATTAAACGATCTCTGTGCTCCGAGTAAATGTCGGAATCTTAACACATGATAACACTCACGTAAACGGACAACACATGATCCCAACACGAACATACGAATATATTTGTATCAATAAAATTAATATAATACCTACCATTTAGCCATTATACAATCCTTATTTGTAAGCGTAAAAGTTACATCCAAGGAATTTGGGGTGCTCTCAATTATATCCACAACTGAATTTAAAATAGTACTTATACTGTCGTATAAACAAGCCGCACTTTCTCATAATATATCCGCGTTTATACGGATAATTTCACCAGCGTCTACAAGGTCATTGATGTCCTCCATTTTATTTCTTCCAAATCGGATTGATAGATTGAGCAACTCTCTCGCAGACAAGCAGATTAATTGACCGCTGAGGCTGTGCGAGAATTTATAGTAAAAATGTACGTGACATAGTGATATCATTATGAAAAAGAATCCTCCGTCCATGTACAGTACCACGTGCAAAAGGTTATACCTCAGCTGAAAAGTATATCTCACATTCGAGATTCCATGGAGAAACTTCAGCATTTATCTGTCATATTTACATCACTAACGTTTTATATCAGCGACGAAAGTACAATGCCTCGGTCGAAGGTATATCTCGCGCACGAAAGATTACACTACTTCAGCATTTCTTTTATTCGTTCTTCGCATTGAAGCGCAATTAGACTTATATCAAACCGCCATCAAACAGCTATCAGACTGATATTTAACAGCTATAAACAGCTATCAAACCTCTATCAAACTGCTATCGAACGGCTATCGAATGACTGTCAAACTGCTATCGAACCAATATCGAACTGCTATCAAAACCACTATAAACAGTCATCGGTACGCTGTAAACAGCTATCGGACTGATATTTAACAGCTATAAACAGCTATCAGACTGATATCAAACCGCTATCGAACTGATATCTAACAGCT
>NW_017298693.1:32329-35811 GCF_001594075.2 Trachymyrmex cornetzi | reverse complement strand
ATAGATTTTATTTAAAAATCTTACAATTCTTCTTGGTGTCGCGACCACCAGTTAAATATCTTAAATACATTTTGTAAAGCGCAATTCTTTGCTTATTTTCCGCATCGTATAGTATTACAATCATCTAGATTACGTAGCGATTCTACATCTTTGTAATGCGCGTCCAGAGTTTCGACGATGATATCATCAGTGTCGAGCATATCAGCTAACCATCCTCGTTTTTTGTGTCCCTTGACATATACGACAGCTTCATCCTCTTCTAACACAGCTTCCGTAATTAAATTTCTCACCATGCTGTAAGGGACCACCCCGTTATCCCACCGCATCCATGGTGATAAGTACTCAACCAGGAAGCGCAAGATTTGTCGAATCTCGTCAGAAAATGCCATGGCATAGGATGTGAAAAAATGTAGTGCGTGAGAATGGTTCCCCCTCTCAGCACCGCTACTTCCTTCACGATAAATTTCTTGTTAACGATGAATCCTTGTAGATCCACAAACGTTGGTATGACCATGACGAGCAATTTTTCGAGACTGCTCCACACCCTGGCTTTCCATTCTTTTATATTCGGGATACTTGCTGACGTTGCAATTTACATGATTTTGCGCACTACGTTGTACAACGGACAGTATTCGATTACACGATCGTGTATGATGAGACAATATGCGGTAGTTTTGGCGGGCACATTCTCCTTGCAGTCAAATTCTATGCGTACGTTCACAGTGGCGCTCTTGACGGATTCGTTTTGTCGCGAGCAATCAATGACTGCAAAAGGTCCTTTCTCGTTAAACGATAGTACGTTGAGCAGCGTCTCGAAGCTATCGATACCATAATATGCTTTACGAAAACGCGCATACATGTCAAACAGGACAGCGTACCTCTTTTTACCAAAATCCAGATTTAAATCACCATACGGATAAAAATCTGAATTTAGATATACTTTCACATTACTCAAATTACAATCGTCGAACACGCTGACATCTTGTGACATGACATTCTTTCGGCCGGTCTGTAGAGCAAAGATAACGTATCGCGGCTTCTCAAGCTGAGTCGCCGTTTTGACAGCCCATGAATGCTTGGTCGTTTTCTGCAACAAAGGATACTCATGCAGATCCCACGAGCGAAAACTTATACTCAGATAACGTCAGCTTTCCAACGCTCGCAGCATTGACAATTTATTGATCTCATTTAACGAAACGTGAGGCATCCGCCACTGCACTTTGAATAATTCAACTTCAGGCTCCGTCGCAGGATTTCCCACCAAGAAATTGTAATCGTTGCGCGCTCGTATCAAAATCAATTCGTGGCGAGGGTTGACAACTACGCGTTTGTAATCTTCGCAAAAGCCCAACAGCATGTTGAGCGGCACGCAAAAATTAAAGTATCCTTCCTCCGTGTCGGATCTAGAGTTCCATCCAGCGTTCAGCGCAATCAAAGCTTTGTCGTACGTCATCGATACATAGTTCTTGATGGGACTGGTAATTCCAACGTTTCTGTTACGCTCAATCTCCACACCGTTGAGTTCATATCGAATTTCATCAAACATGAACGCCCCAAAATTATTTCCAAGCGTCGACGACATCAGATCGTTTTTCTTCTGCACCGTCAATTTTCCTTCGAGGTAAAGAAAACTGTCGCATGGCAACGTGTACAAATCCTGCTGTTGTATGGGTATCCGTATCTCGTCGCTATGTCCAAACGTAGTGTTGGCGTACGGATTGTACGTGTGAGTCTCAATCTTGACGATGCGGTCGTCAAAGATCGGCTCACCGGTAATATTCAAGATATCACCATTTCGTACGACGAAACCCAATGACTTTAAAAATGCGACGTTGGACGCAGTGAGTTTCTTTTCAGGTGTAATCTTTCCAGTAAAAGATGTATCTCTCGTCTGTTTCGGCTGTTCGTTCAACACAAGCATCTCAGGTTAGCGTCGTCGTACATGCAATCTAACGGTGATCTCCTCTCCGCGAAAATCAAGCAATCGACCGTCTTGGTCCACCACGCGAATCGTCAGATCAGTAATGCTCCGTACGACGATCGGAAGGTAAATGATCTGGGTAAGTCTTTCCGATATCTTATATCCTGGCGGTACGCTCGGTGAAAACTCGTGTATCGTGTGCACGCACCTGTCGTTGCTGTACGCACCCGCGGTCACGTTGCACTCGATACGAATGATGTTCACGTTGATGATATTTATTGGCACATCAGACTCGTGCCACTGTCGCGGCTCCAGCACGCGATTCGTCGAAAATCCCAGCAGCGAGCTAATGTTGCGAGGTTTTGTAAAATTTATCCGATAGGCGCATTTGATCTCACTTCTCATTGTATTGTTGTTGGCGCGAATCACCAGCGGGAACTCTTCGTCCTGCTGACCCTTTGCATCGTGAGAACGTAAAATTTCACGCTTCGGATACCGCTCGATATCGCGCAGTTCGTACGATCCATCGGGAATGACAATTTCCTTGTTGTCATAGTAAAATTTGTTGTTTGTCGAATTTACATTGGCTAGAGTATAGTACGTTTCAAAGTCCGTCAGACCGAGCTCGTAATCACCGTCACCCAAATCTACCGCCGGAAAGTAGCTTACGGCGAAGACGCTACTCTTGCCAGTCAACGTAAACGTCAGCGACATGTTTGAACGAGCACTGAGTCAAACAGCGCAATGTCTGTCCTTAAATTACTAACCAACCGATCGTAGAAACTGTAGACAAAGCTGCCCGCAGTTGTTCTGATTGTAACGCTGATGAGGCGTGCGATTGTACTCGATTACACTGTTTGCCAGATATCGCTCGAGTTCCTTCGGCGGTCGAAGATTACCGAAACTGTCAAAGTATACGACGCGATTCCCCCTTTTCGCATATGCCACCCAATGCGTACCGGGTCCCACGGCATTGTCTAGATTTACGATACCGCTCTCGTTTCGACGTACTCCTTTAACCGGTAATGTAGTACGCATAAAGACACCTCTAAAATATGGAATGCGCATACGGTTTGCAAGTTGTTGCAGTTGCACATCGGTAGTTACTCCCCTCGGAATTTTGAACGATTCATCAACGTTTTTTTTTCTACGCGCGACACCTCGTCCGCGCTTGTAGGGAGCGAGATAAACGCCGCGACCTTCCATGACGCGATTATGACGTTGCAGTTCTTCCAGTTGACGCTGCGCTGCTTTGCTATCGTTTACGGCCTTGGCGACTCCCGCCGCCCCACCGACCTATGACCCGAGAACGCCGAGCAGCGGTAGAACGGGTTGGACGCCGCCACGTTTCGCTATCGGAAGAATCCTCTTGCTCCTCTTTGTTTTCAAGCCCATACCAATCTTCGTTTTGGCCTTCATAGCTGCCCAAACGGCTGTGGCTGCGGCTCTCTCTCTGAGAGTCGAATCACTCGAGGTAATGCGTTTCCGCGCCTTCTCAACGAGTATATTATCAGCAGCGTGTCGTTCGGTGAGATCGTTTCTGTGCGAATACGCTATGTCG
>NW_017298693.1:30808-32282 GCF_001594075.2 Trachymyrmex cornetzi | reverse complement strand
CTTCTCCAATCGCGTCCCCGGACCGCAAAACTGATATCCGGGAATATGTAGTTCGAAGGGAAGCGCGTTTATCGCACGATTTAGTAAGCCTCTCGACGGCATTCGCTACAATTCTTTATCAAAGGCGCCGGGCCGTCGACATGCGTTTGATGAGTCGGCAAATTATAATGCTTCAGGCATCGACGGTATCGCTGTACCTCCGAATCTGCTCGTATATACTCGGGTAATCTGTCACACAACAGATCTATACAATATTCAAATTGTCGCAGCAGTACAATTTTCGGTATGTATTCCAGCTCTTTTGAAGTTAAACTATGCAAATCGTCTGACACGACGAGAAACATTTTGAGTACTGAGCGATTTCGCTCTACGCAGCTCTATAAATAGATCCGCTCGCGATATCGTTTTCAGTATTTCGTAGAAGGAGAAAATATGCGATTCGTGCGCCAATCGCGGGTGATTAAAGTGATGAATCTCGACGGCAAAGTACCGATAAAGAGACGCGCAAGCATGGCAACATGCTACCGGCCTCTATACGCGCGATCGTCTGCGGACCGTCAAATTGCGGTAAGACGAACGTGTTGATAAGCCTATTGGAAAGTCCGCACGGCGTAAGATTCGAGAACGTTTACGTGTACTCGAAATCGCTGCAACAGCCGAAATACCGATACCTGGCGAATCTGCTAGCTCCTATCGAAGAAATTAGCTATTTTACGTTCTCCAATAACAGCAACGTCATTCCACCGAGCGAGGCGCTTCCGAATTCCATCTTTATCTTTGATGACGTGGCATGCGACAAGCAGGACGCGATAAGAGAGTACTTTGCAATGGAACGGCACGCGGACATCGATTGCTTCTATCTCTGCCAGACGTATGCAAAGATACCCAAACACCTTATCCGCGACAATGCAAATCTATTGATCCTGTTCAAACGGGATGGTACCAATCTGAAACGCGTGTACAACGATCACGTGAATACCGACATGCCGTACGAGAATTTCTGCGATTTATGTCGTAAATGTTGGCAGCAAAAGTATGGATTTCTAGTAATTGACAAGGACAGTGCGCTTACCGATGGGCGATACAGAAAAGGATTTAATGACTTTGCAATACCGTGATGCGATCAGTTGACATCGATACGTTGACATGGACAACAGCAAAGATCGTGAGAAGGTAGCGAAGGAGATTGTGAAAACGAGTGATTCGATTCGCAAAAAATACCGCGCTTTAAAGACTGGTAAAATGAATGAGGACATCGCATTGGGGAGACACTTCAAACATATTGTCGACCCGCTGAAACAGATTGTCGAAAACACCGCTGACTCCTCCAAGGATACAATCAGGACCGAAACAATCTTTTCGGGGGAAGACGAGGAACCAAAACCCAAAAGGAAACGACCGAGTGCTTTGTACGACAATCCTATACAGGCTTCCACGCCTGTAAAATCAATGTTGAATCGATCGAAAACCGTAC
>NW_017298693.1:29417-30428 GCF_001594075.2 Trachymyrmex cornetzi | reverse complement strand
ATTTTCATGAAATTTCCCAACGAAAGTATCTGTACGGATGACGACGTACACACCTACAGAAGCATTCTGCTGACGACAAACGCTCACAGACGCGGTCATAGCCCGAGTAATCAAGTAATGGGTAGTAAGGGATACAAGTATAAGAACATAATAGCGCCATTGGTGTGGATAAAAAAGTTGCAACGGGAATTAACAAAAGAGCGAATTTACCGCGTACAATGACACTAAACGATAACAAGATCTATTATATCCATTGGGACGATCCCAACGAAATTGTAGATCGTCTGCGATTGCTCGAGGCCTCGCGCCAGGCCGGTCACAATGGTCACGACAACGAGATTTTGTCGATTATCGAAGAGCTTCGCGAAGCCGGTCTGATTATAAATTAACCTCGTTCTACGCACATTGTTCAGTCGACATCGCAATGCCGATCAACAAGTTTGGACTATCGCTTGGAGGAGGAGGAAGCGAATCGTACTATCAGTGACGTGGATTGCTCAGAAATTACGTGCGCGGTAACGCTCTTTGTATAGTCGCAGCCGACTTTGACGCAAAGTCGCGCAAAATTCGACGAGTAGCGCTACCGGTAGATGATGCTGACGCAGCAAACAAGCGATACGTGTTTGAAAGATCGTCTGAATGAAATCGAGAGGAATATTACAGCCTTACAACATAATGTACAGGTTGTGCTAAAAGAATTTGAAAAAACTATTCGAGAAGTGCATCGTGCCGAATAATTATTCGCAATGAGAAACGGTTGCTGGTTAATGAATTGCACGCTCCGGCGAGAAGAAATTTTTCGCGAAGACACGTCATAGTACATGGATACGACGATCTGTGCCAGGCGGATGTGGTCGAGATGCGTCCATATACGCGATTCAACAGAGGTTACCACTACATTCTCACCGTTATCGACGTGCTGAGTAAGCACGCATGGGCCGTGCCGTTTAAAGCCAAGAGTGGAAACGATGTGACGAATGCGATCGCAAAGATAATTCGAGACGATAAAAG
>NW_017298693.1:26281-29103 GCF_001594075.2 Trachymyrmex cornetzi | reverse complement strand
AAAGATTGCCGCACCCGCGCGATATAAAGTGGGTGATTCGGTACGCGTGAGCAAATTCAAGACAGTCTTTGATAAAGGATACACGCCGAATTGGACAGTGGAGGTGTTCAAAATTATCAAAGTGCAGCAAACTAATCCAGTGACGTATCTATTGCAAGATTCTCGCGGAGAGCCTATCGCGGGAGGATTCTACGAATAAATTGCACAGCGTCGCTAATCCCGACGTGCATCTCGTCGAAAAGATGTTGCGTAAGAGGGAGAACGAGATTTACGTGAAATGGTTGAGATTTGACAATTCACACAATTCATGGATTCATAAAGACAATGTGTTGTAAATTATATATTTATTCAAAAAAATATAGATATATATATAAATTTTTTATAAAAATATATATTTATAAAAATATATTGAAAAATATTGTGTACTCTTCATTATAAATATGTATTACACATATTATATCTAAATATTACACATATTACACATATTATATGTATAATACATAGCACACATAGTATACTTATTATAAATCTTATTCATATTATACATATTACACGATATATATATACGTATTATATCGTACATATTATATTATACATTTATAAGTATTAACCATATTATATAATACAATTGTATTTTATTTACATCAGTAATGCCCCCATGGCAGCGTGTCGGTGGAACCTGATACGATATACCGCTTATCATCGTGCGGATTTAGAGCGATTTTTGTTTCCGATATCGGGTACACTTCGTGCAGTTTGGATCTTATGCACGACTGTCTGCGCGTCATTTCGATTGCATCGTTCAAACAGCATGTGTAATTCTCAAACGTTATGGATTTTGCCACAACGCTGCTCTTGACATCCTTTGCCTTTTTCGCGTCTTTCTTTCCTTGTACACGTAAAGCGTACATTTTCGCTCTAAGCCGTACGAATTCGGTCATAATGGCGCCGTTTTTCTCGTCTTTCATAAGGCCTGGAACTTTTTTATTCGTGAGCGGAATACTGTGCGCGTTGTCAACTGCGTAATCACTCGTGTCGAATCTATTTATATCCCGCTTCATCATATCGTAGATATCGTCACATTCTACGTGATATATGAGGTTATCTGTGTCGGTATACATAATTTTACATTTTTCACGAAACACCGGTGCCATGTACTCGTGGTGAAATTCGTACAAACATGTTTTCGATATATCGAGGATGCACATACCCACGTATATCGGCTTGTCGAACTTCACCTCGAGCTTACGCAGTTCTATCGCGACCAGGTTTTCTGAGAAGACGCTACGACTGTGAAAATTTGGTTTGGCGATCATTGCCTCCGCACCGTATCTGCCTTCCTATTTTGTCAGTTATTTTACGTCGACGAGATCGCGCACATTCTCCATGGTTTTACCAAATACCGCGTTATTCATCAGTTTGTATAAATTTTTTTCAAAATCATTTTTGGCCATTGTTCTAAATTTTGTGTTTAATTCTATGTAATCGCGTAGCGATGGAAATTGCGCGAATTGCAGTATACGGTGAATCTTAGCGATACGGAGGCCGTGATGAGTACATTGCTGCAGGTTGCGATAATGTATGACGTAACGCTGTTTATCACATAATGTTGCCAGGAGCTTGTCATCGCGCTTGCCGGGTGGTTTCTCTCGTGTCGGACAGAACGGTAGGTCAATGTGCGCGTCATGAAGATGTTGCGGGTACTCCAAATCCACCTCGAAAATATAGCCTGTCTGCGAATCTAACGATGGTCGTAAAGTCGAAATTGTGCACGTCGTCAACCCATCGAAAATCGGCGTAGGGCAATGGTTGACACATTGCCCAGCCATACAGGTTGTTGACGTCATAGTACATCAAGTACGATGACGGTTTCGATGGATCGTACGACGGCATGTATTTGTTGTTGGCTCGCGCGTACCTGTTTGTACACTGGCTCAGACCACCGCGTATACCGCGCTCGACAAACATGACCATGTCGATGTCTGTCAATAGTTCAAATTTTACATCAGTATGGTAAGTTTTAACATGGCATCCCATATGAAGCCAGGTAAGGTGTAATAATACGCGGGGTCTAGCCCGTAACTCGCGATGCAACTGTCGCGTAAATTTTCGAAGACGTCGGCCAACAACAATACGTCTGTTTTTAGATACAGGTCGCTATATTCACCGAGCGTTAGGATGGAGAACCGCTGCCACACGTTGACGGCGTGCGCGTAATGACTCTCAGATACCGTGCTGTCAGTCAATGAGCTGTAAAATAACTCGCGAGATGGCAAGCGTAATTCGTTCAATTTTTCGCTGCAGTCAATGTACTCGTACCGAAAAACGTACTTTCGAGTCAAAAGATTAAAATTTTCTTCGGATAAATGGGAAAATTCGCGTCGCAGTACCAGCAGCTTATCATTGTTGAGAAAAGATGACAATTTGTACAAACTTGAAGCGAGAAATCTATATGAATCTATGAAACGTAATTGCATACAATTTTTTTGATCAATTTTTGTACTATCGACATGTTTAGTAAAAGATATATATTTTTCTTTAGTTATTGGAAGCAGATCTACGCGTCCTTCATACACGGTTACAATTTCCTTGATAATAAAATGAGTGTCGTAACCGGATAAGTTATGAAAGACTACAGGTATGCAACGCGAATCTCTGTAATTTAGATTGCAATTTGAGTGCGCGGGGCCTCTGTATCGCCCGACGAGATGGCAGTGATCGCGTACCCGCGTATCGTCTGATGTAAACGGTTTCTCGCACACGTGACAGTGCGAGACGCTGTTAAATTTTTCCCAGTCGTTGCGCGTGAAATCTGCCATGGG
>NW_017298693.1:25542-25823 GCF_001594075.2 Trachymyrmex cornetzi | reverse complement strand
CGCGGCCTAAATGCACGGTATAATCGTAGCCACTGACATCTATTGTATGGGCCACGGCCTAAATACACGGTGTAAACCAAGAAGACTAGAACCAGGAGAGTCAACTCGGTGTAAAAGTGATAGTGGGGGTGAGGCAAAAAGTGGCGATGGATGACTTCCCCCACTCTTGCGCTTCATTAGTCCTCTCTGTCCCTCTATATAATCGTCGCTCTGTCGCTCTATAATCGTCGCTCTGTCGCTCTTATATCGAACTTTCACACAATGCGCAGTGCTACTGCACA
>NW_017298693.1:24353-25404 GCF_001594075.2 Trachymyrmex cornetzi | reverse complement strand
AAAGAGACAATGAATAAGTTAAACCTCGGTTAAGAGTTAACCGTGAATTGTGGAACTGGGCCCTAGTCTTCTTGGTGTAAACGTAGAGACTGACATCTATTGTATGGGCCGCGGCTTAAGGGCTGCCGCACACACCTTCCGTAACAATAACCATAAGACATACCGTAAGAATCAGCCAATCAGAATTACGAGTTCAAAAGAATTCTCGACTGTGATTGGCTAATTCTTACGGTACGTCTTAAGGTTATTGTTACGGAAGGTGTGTGCGGCAGCTCTTAGGGCCATTCCACACAAACTTGCATAGCCGCATAAACATATGCATAAAGAAAATCATCCAATCGTAGTTTACGCTTGGCTTTATGACATCAGAAATGTGATTGGATAATTTTCTTTATGCATATGGTTACGTGGCTCTGCAAGTTTGTGTGGAATGGCCCTTAAGGCGTCGTCTACAATACACGGAGTAAAAAGAGTAAGAAATTGACCAATCACAGTCGATTATTCTTCTCACATTCGACTGTGATTGGTCAATTTCTTACTCTTACTTCAACAGTAACCTCAAGACGTACCATAAGAATTAGCCAATCACAGTCGAGAATTCTTTTGAACTCTTAATTCTGATTGGCTGATACTTACGGTACGGCTTATGGGTACTGTTACGGAAGGTGTGTGCGGCAGCCCTAAATGCAGGGTGTAAACATAGGCTTTCACTACGTCGTGTGGTCGCGTCATAAGCGTTCTGCCCAAGGATGCCAATTCGAGGATGGTTTACGACATCGCGATCAACGCCATCAGTCGGCGGTCTAGTGAGACCAGTAGCTACACATCTAAGCATAAGTCGTATATGTGTCACATAAATTTTTTATTTTTAAAAGAAGAGGATCGCGATCAAAGAAATTACAGGAAGAAAGAGCTTACGCAGTATTATGCAATTCCTCGAATTGATGAAAACATCGACATTTTGGATTGGTGTTAAATTCATGAAAAATCTTTCCCAAACCTCTCAAGGATGGCTAAAGATTTTTTAGCCACAATGACAACATCGGTTCCA
>NW_017298693.1:23665-24195 GCF_001594075.2 Trachymyrmex cornetzi | reverse complement strand
TATTATTCTATTTATTATTATTATAATTACTATATATTATAATAAATACAATTGGAAATGTTGAAACCTAACTTATGCAAAACTTTTCGAATCAGAAATAAAATATTAAAACATTAAAATAATAAAATATTAAAAATAAAAACGGTTACTGAAATTCAAGAAATTTCTTGATTTCTTGTCAAGAAATCTTGGTCTTGATAACAATTTCTTGTCTTGACTTGAAATCAATTTTCATTTTCTTGTTTTGGTCTTGTCTTGATTCAAGACAAGATCAAGACAAGATGTCTTGAATTTCTTGATCTTGATGAAACACTAATTGTGAATCGCTATCTATTCTTTCTAATGCATACTCAAGATCGGCGTAGACTACGAACGGGACGCGCTCTTTCCTGCAGTGATTGCGGAAGCTCAGCCACTTGTCGTCCTTGCTCGGCAGCCTTATCGCATAATCGTTAATTTTTTCACAGTCCTCGCTGTGCATCTCTAGTTTTGCGCTCGAGTCAAAGTAGTGAAGGCATCTGGAAACAATT
>NW_017298693.1:22855-23469 GCF_001594075.2 Trachymyrmex cornetzi | reverse complement strand
GAGTCGTATCGGCACAATCCCCTTCTCGATAGCGTAGACATTGATGGAAATGTCATTTAGTGCTTCAAATTTTCTAATTTGGCTCAATTTCATCGGAAATTCGATGCCCACGAGATTTAGAACTGTAGAATAATGCGGATAGGAAGATACCCTTTCCACATGTTTTGGAGCTGGATGCAGAGCGGCGACTACTGACCACGCAAAACACGCATCGTCCGCAGATTGTACGTTGATCACCGCTCTATTTAACATAATTTCTCGTGGGAGTTTGATGTGACATCCCGCGCGCAGAGGATTGTGCTTATTCGCGTTCACCGCCAAATTTAGTATACGCGACAGTGCCCATCCGCTGTCGCGTTCTTGAAATTCTTCGAGTGATGTTAGGATAGGCTCGACGACGCGCGTCACGTACCACTCGCGCAAATCAGTGTATCGGTATAGTTCATAGTTCCGGGTGGTGATACTCTTGTTCGCGCGTTTATCACTAGCCACGAACTCACTATTGAAAATAGTGTTTATTTTTATAGTCATATCTCTGCATGATACATTGTACACGCTCGAGCACAATTTCACTCGCGTCTTCGAGAAATCGCCGAGGCTCGATGTGATTGGAG
>NW_017298693.1:22009-22773 GCF_001594075.2 Trachymyrmex cornetzi | reverse complement strand
GCGCACCGAATCCTTCAAGCTTTCAAGCCGCGCGATACATGCGATCACTGATTGTCTATTACTAATCGATAATCGCGGGCGTTTGATACGGCTCTGCTCCTCCAGAGATTCTATAAATTCATCGCAACGTTGTTCCCACGCGACATACTCTTCTCTTGTATTAAGCAGGGTAGCTTGCTCAATTAAATCACGCTCCATGTTGTCATTTGTGCTGTAAGATTGACTAATAGCGCTGTGCACCTAAATCTTGTTATTTTTATATCATTTACTTGGTCACGTGACATTACATTGATGATCACCGCTCGAACATGACACCGGATGCGTCTTTTATTGTAAGGGGTGCACTTTTGCACGTGTTAAAATGATGATGTCATCGCGAAACATGTTGCGACATGTTTTCGCAAACATTGCATTTTTTACTATTGTTGAGTGGGGAACGAAAAATATAAATACTGATGGGGATCGCGCAAAGTCAGTCTGTGTAAATGGCTAACCGTAAATGTCTATCGATCGAGCAATTGGTTCGCAACCGGGAACTTGGATTCCGGAATGTGTTAATACGTAATACTAGTTATTGTCCAGTTTGTTCGACGAAACAAATGGGTGATATTGAATATATCGATGGTGTAGTATGGTTCACGTTTTCAACATGTCGGGACTGTGCACTGGATACCCTCATTAACAAAGATGCTGGAAACGGTAAACAAAGGTTTTCGGATATATGCAGTACCGTTACATAGAGCGGATAAGGTTTGAAAGCTGCT
>NW_017298693.1:21032-21297 GCF_001594075.2 Trachymyrmex cornetzi | reverse complement strand
TCCTGCACCCGGGACATCCTCCTGTACCGCAATGTCACCCACTGTGATCCCCGTACACCCCCGCGATGTCGTTCCTCACCTAGTGACGTCGCCCCTGTGACGTCATTCCCTCGCCCTGTGACGTCACCCTACCACCCCTGTGACGTCACCCCTCCCTCCCCTGTGACGTCACCCCCTCACCCTGTGACATCACCCCTTCCACCCGGTGACGTCACCCCTCATCCTGTGACGTCACCATTTATGACGTCACCCCCTTCTCCCCCCG
>NW_017298693.1:13058-20718 GCF_001594075.2 Trachymyrmex cornetzi | reverse complement strand
GCCCCTCACCCCCCCTTGCCACCACGTGGGTTAGAATCAGCCTAGCCACCCTACTTTGTTTAAATGATAGAGCGCCGCGAGGAGACGGGCATTTCTCTTATCGATCGAATGTGTGGCGATTTTCGTCGCACTGTGCGATTTCTTGTCAACCAACTTCATCGCGAGAAAAATCTACGACTGACACGTACGATTACCCGTACTCGCTTTTTATACGAATCCTCTGGAAAATGATCTATGTGCCACGTAGACGTAATGAGACGTATCCTCGGGAAAAATACATGATCGAAATCGGTACTCGTCCGGGGTTGATTGATTCAGATCGAGCAGCAAATAGCTGTGAGGCCTCGACGTAGCGTCGTAGTATGCCTCTTCTAGAAATTTCGGATCGTCGGGATAGACTTGACGTGCTAAATGACGAATTTGAGCACGATCACGTGGATTTTTGAAAACGACGTAATTTGCGTTGAGCGATATATCGCGCTGACCACGTCCCTGATGGAAGAGATTCTGCGAGATAAGAATAACACTGAGATTCTTGTGATGACTGCCTTTGGTGAAAAGATCCACGATCGCGTCCCTTGACGATTCTCTCATAAGATCGTCGATTATCACTAATTTCGGGGAGAGCGGATCGTTCGAGTAATCCTCCGAACGAGGTAATCCTTCGCGAAATTCAATTACGTTCTTCTTCTTCGTCACTTTAACGTCACTGCGTCACCAACTCTGTTCTTCGATCTCTTTTTCACGATCGTCGTATTGTAATTGTCGATAAGCTTCTTGCCACTCGGAGTAATAAAATAAAACTCTCTCGAAACGCACGTCGGACATGAGAGATAAATATCGGAGGAAAGTCTTTACGAAAATCGTCTTTCCGCAACCGGTAGGACCGCATACGATCGATGTCCAGGGATGTTTCCAGCGCACGTCCATTTTGCGAAATGAACACGCGATTACCGTGCAAGACTTCAAAAGCAAAAAGGAAAAAGGTAAAAAATGGCGCTTAACAATATTTTCAAGAATGTGCAAAGGGCAAATTTAAGCAGGGAGATAAGCTAATCGACGCGATGAGAGCCCCACGCGGCGGGCACACGCTCGCGTCAGCGTACCCCTGCGTAGGCTAGTCGGGGGGCGGAGAGCACCGAGCCGCCTTCTGAGCTGATTCGCGCCACGGTGCGACGCGCATAAGCTTATCCGCGACGAAGTCAGCCTACAATTCTTTCGGATATGTGAGAGGACGGGGCATCGCCGCTACGAGCTTACATGCGATGCCGTGGGAAAAAAGCTTATAACGGAGGAAGGAAGAAGGTAAAAATATTTCTTGTGTTTTAAATATAAAATATTTTGTTTTCATGTTTATTACTTATTTCTTACAAAAAAGGGGAAAAAGAGGAAAAAGAGCTTTTAAAGTTGTTCTTTATTTAATCATTTTTCGAACGTCTCGAATACAATACAATTTTATATGGTAAAAAAGATATTTGTACTTTACATTATAAAATTGAACGACAATTCTAATAATACTAAAAAGATGTACAAAGCAATAAAATATTTACAAAAACATTCATATTTTACAAAATCTTACATTATAACTTTACATTTTTATCTAATTATACTAATGGACGGAAAACTCGACAACGTTGCTATCTTAAAACGAGAGAGCAAGAGAAAGGTTATTCATCTACGAAACCGTATGGAAAAGAATAACGATTATTAATAAATTTACGTTTTACCAATACCGGCGCACATGACTTTGTCTCGTTTCGTGTTATAATTTCATGAAACGCAGTACGCCGAATTGCTGTAAAATGCAAATTTATCACCGCTTCCCCCGTTTGTTCTTCTGCTTCTCGCCTTTTTCTCTCATTTTCTTCAATTAATTTCTTAATACTATTAAAATTTAGAATGATCGAATTCTTAAAATTAAATATTATTCCCTTTATTTTACAGACCTCATGCGTGCGTCCTTCTGGCGTACGAACGATGTGTGTACGCGTAAAATTTTGGACCACCCGAAACAAACGACTCGATATAACTACCGCGGCCGTAGCTTTCGAGTTCATCCGTCATATCGCCCAGAAAATTACCCGTACGCGGTTCGTACTCATTCGGCTCACCGGTACTTAAGTAGATACATGAGTCTGTATCGTAATATAAAACGCGCTTATCTAATTTTTCTAAATAATCGTATAATTTTAATCTCGCTAACGCCGTCGTATTTGCCGCGATTACGACGTTCTTCATCGGAGAAGATGCGACCGCCTCTTCACGTAGCCGCCACGAAACATATATTACCTCGTTATTGACGGGTAATGTATCAGTTATCTCATGCTCCGGACTCGTGAGTAAAATCATTAGTCGTTGGTATGACTTTACGATCTCAGTATTAGGCAGATTGGTTCGCTGGCCAAATTTTCCCCAAAATGAATTTAGACAAAGCTTAGCGACCGAACACAAACCGAGATTTCAAGTAATGTTATTTCTATCGAGAATGATACACTCGGTTTTTTCGTATTCCCTCAGGTAACGTTCTTTAGCATCGTCATCGTTATTCCCGCATTCGCTCGGCCATCCACTAGCTTCCTGCTTTAATTGTAGAAATGTATCTGGAGACACTGGTAGTGTCTCGGCGCTAAGCTGCGCAAAGCGACACTGCCGTGTCTTCTTTACGCGAACCGACGAGTTGCGGCAGATCGAGATTGTCGGATCTCAATAACGGCTGAACCGATCGCGTTCTATATATGCTCAATCGATAGCCACTACACGGATTGTATGATAAAAGTGCTTTTATTTTTTTTCTACGTGCCCTACGAGCGGAGATATCGCGACGCAAAGTTCCGAACTGCTACTTTTCCTGTCCATTTTTCAGATACGTCGTCCTTATTGTCATCATTATTGTCGTCGTCGACCACATTCCGCGCATTCCTTTGGTGTCCGTCTGACATTCTTTACGCAAGGAGCGCTGGTTTCGTGTCCTTCTGCCATTCTTTACGCAATTAGTACGCAATACGCAAGGAGCGCTAGTAGTGATATACATATGATCAGCGAGTGCTGCGATCTGAAGACACGACCAATTATTAGGATACGTTTCCATGGGTGCGTCACGCGTCGCGTCGTCCAATGTGTCTCGACGCGACGCGAAAGAGAGAAAAGGAGGGTGTACATATATGAACTTTACTATTTCTCTCTTTCGCGTTGCGTCGTGACGCAATGGACGACGCGATGCGTGACACGCTCAGTGGAAACATATCATTAGTGTATACACTTTTGATTAGGTTAGGTCCGTCATATCGATGGTAGTAAAGGAACACGTAAGTGATTTTCTGCTTCTGCAATACACATTTTAGACTTACTCGACACGTTTTTGTACGGAATGAACGAATCTGACAAAAAAATTACCCCGTGTACTGAGATATTAATCGTTAAAGTTGATGACTATTCAGGTTAGGAAGTCTGTCATATCGATGGTGGCATAGATTACAGCAGAGTATTTGCTTGGTTAATATTTGTCTATAAAGCAGAAAATTTGTTTAATCCTTTATGCCAGCGATGCAACAAATTTCCTCTGGATATCTGTCAACTTTAATTAATAACAATTAATAACTCGTTTGCGGGACAAATTTTTCATGTAGTGCAAAAATGCGTCGAATGAGTTTAATTTATCAACCTCGAGGGGGTAAGGAGGCTAATTCAACAATTACCGGATGTTGATGTCTTGCATAAATCTAATTGTTTGTTCGACCTTGTACATATATTATTATGTAACTTGTAATTTAAAGATACGTTTCATGATGCATTTCTTGTGGAGATTTCCTTGTGGTAAAGTAAACCGCTTATTAATGAATCCATCCAGAAAGCGTCAAGAAGATTTTTTCTCAAATGGAATTTATGAAAAGATGTTTGGAACAAAATTTGGAACTTTGTCAAATTTCACGTATGGTTTACATGTCTATTTATCTGCAACGAACAATTTCCCAAGTCTGCCAGGAGCTATTGCATATTATATGTATAATAATAAACACAAGCAATATTATATTTCATTCCTCCCGCAAATTATCTATTATCTAATTATTATTATATTTTACGAAATTCATTTTCAGGTATTATTGAAAATTGGTTGAACTTGTTGACTTTACCTGAACTGACTATTAAAAACTTTATTTTTGAAAGCTGGACCAGTTTGGAACATTTTGATTAGGAACAAAATTTGGTCAAATTCACGTATGGTTTACACCTCTGTGTTTAACTATATAATATATTCAGTAAGTCGAGTTGCCTATATGCCAATGGGCAGAAGCACGCATTACTGGTGGCAATGCAGAATATGATTAGATCGCAAGTCCGGTAGGGAACGATAAATGACAACATTTAATACATATTAATACATATTAAAAAAATTTTTTAATCTCATTATTAAACTTCATAGTATATTAGTAGCATGTAAAATTCAATCTTGTCTCATTCCCCGTTGGACTTGTCATCTAATCTTATTCTGTATTACTAGTAAAGCATGTTTCTGCCCATGGGCAGACAGGTAATCTGATTTACTGATGTGTAGGTTCTGCATTACTAGTAAAGCATGCCTCAATGTAATATACTCAGCAAGTTGAGATGCCTATAGGCCTATGGGCAGGAGCACGCGTTACTGGTAATGCAGAATATGATTAGATCGCAAGTGTGGGGAATGAGACAAGACACTTCTAACATAATTTAAAATTTTATAAAATATGTATTTAATAATTAATGAATCCATCCCCAGAAAAGAAGATTTTTCTCAAAAAAATTTACGAAAGGATGTTTGGAACAAAATTTGGAACTTTCAAATTCAACGTATGGTTTACATCTCTATGTATCTGCAACGAACAATTTTCCATGTCTCTCAGGAGCTATTGCAGATTATATATAGTAAACGCAAGTAATATTATATTTTATTCCTCCCGCAAATTATCTAATTATTATGTATTTTTTTACGAAATACGTTTTCAGGTATTATTGAAAATTGGTAGGACTCTTCGACTTTATCTCAACTGACTAGGCTATTAAAAACTTTATTTTTGAAAACTGGACCAGTTTGGTTAATTTGGAACATTTTCATTTGAAATAAAATTTGGGACTTTGGTAAATTCACGTATGTGGTTTACATCTCTGTTTAACTGCAACGAATTTGTTAACTAAGTTAGGAAACAATAATGAAAAATTTTATTTGTTAACTAGGCTAGCAAATGATAACGACAACCAATTTATTCGATAACGATCTCCATTTGTTTATACAGGGTGATTCAGAAAAACCCCGTGTCCTTGCACAGACGTATTCCTGGCTGAATTCTAAGATGATATTTCCTTTACGATAATTTTATCCGACGCTTACTTTTTAAGCTATTAAAGGATAAAGTTAGCGAATCACAGATCGCGTATAGAAGGTTAAGCAGGGGCGGTGCCCGAGGGTACTCACCGTCTGACGCGAGCAACCACAAAGGGCACTCGTTGTAATCAGCTCTAAGGACATAGAGTTATTCTGTCTCACATAATAAACGCCCACACACGCTCACATCTCTCTCTCTCTCTCTCTCTCTCTCTCTCTCTCTCTCTCTCTCTCACACTTACCTCGCAGAAATTCGCTGTCTTCATACCGTCATTTCTTGAAGGATAAATTTCGTCGAGTTGAAATTTTGCTTATACTTTGAATCATAGTTTTAGGACGTATGTAAACACTCTAAAGATTTATAATTAGAACGTATGTAGACTCTAGATTTATAATAGGTTCTAATCTAATGAATTGAGTTCTTACGTTGAGCCTGTAAATGGCAGTTATTGGAAAATTTCTTATTTTTAGGTTCAAAAAAAGTTTTCTGAATAGAAGCTGTAGATTAAGTAATATTAAAAGAGGTCCTATTTGACTCTTTAAGTATCAAAACAAGTTTATGAGGTTTAATTGAAGTTGAAAGAATTTCAAAGTAAGATTAAAATTTCGACTCGCGTCACGACTGTGAAAGAACAATACGAAGACACTTCACGTTCCCGTATAACAAATTTCAATAAAATAGGGTTTGTTTTTCTTTTAAAAATAACTTCTGAATAAAAAAAACTATAACACTTTCATCACTGATTTACTCGCGCACTTGGTCGATACCCGGTCGATCCCACAAGAATGATTTATACGAAGAACGATTTACGAATTATTCTGTCGGTTTATTATTATTAATTAGTACCGATTAATTATTTAATTCGAAATCATTAGAAGAAAGGCGTTATACACAGCACACACACACACACGCACATACACAACCCGACGTGATACGACGCGAAGCCTGAGCTTGACGAGCTCGACGACACAATCAAGCAGGTTAGGTTTTACGGACAGAATTAAGAGTAACATAATAGAAATCTGATTTAGCCGCTTTCCAGGTAGCACATGGACGTCCACTAAATATCCAATGGATGTCCCGAATGCGGACATCGGACGTCCATTGAGTGACCGAATAAAGTCCGACGGACGTCCATTGGACATCTTATGGACGTTCGTTTTTCACAACTTCGGACGTCCACTGTATATCCAAAAAAGGACCTTAAATGGATGTAATTTGTAGTGCTTTATTATTCGTAATTATGGCTGAAATGTTGAAAAAATATAAAGGACAAGTTTATAAACAATAATACATCTTTGTGAAATATAGAATTAAATTATATATTTATATTACATGACAATAATAAAACATGAAATTATATTAAATCAATGTTTTAAATCATTGTAATTAGGAAATCGTTTTAATTGTGTGTACCATAGATTATTTCATAATTATAATCATAAATATAAATAATAAATATAATCATAAATATAAATTATAGACGGATGAAATTTGAAAATATTACATATAGAAATACACATATATAGAACATCCACCCCCCCACACACACACACACACGCACGCACACACACACACACACACACACACACACACACACACACACACACACACGTACGCACATATATACACACAAACACACACTCTGTATTCTTTCTAATCCAGCATGAAGGTTGATCTACACGGAACCAAAACTGATAACTTCTTTTTATTATTACATGCACATTACGTCATTTTAAAAAACGACAATAAAGTATAAAATCAAATTAGATATTTTCTGTGTGTGATAGATAATATTTTAAATTTTATTTATTCCATCTATAATTTATATTGACTGCGTTCTGATATTTATTGCCAGTACTGAAAACCTATACGTTATGTGCACTATAGATTTTCAGGAGTGAATATCTGAACGCAGCCATTACATTAAAATATAAAGAAACATCTATTTAAAAAAACAAATAAGTCTTTATAAATCACATTTTGCTATAACTATACATATGCGAAATAAAAATAAATACAAAACGGAAACGATTTTTACGTTTGCGTGTATGTCATTAAAATAATTACGGAAACTTGAAATAAAAATTTTGTTCAGTTATACAAGGAACCAACATTAATAACTTTTTTCGATTATTAATTATACACAATACATCATTTTAAAAGACAACAAAATAAAAAATCGTAGTTCGATATTTTCTGATAGATGTTTTAAATTTCATCCATTCTGTCTATAATCTGTATTATATATTAAAATATCAAGAAACATTTATATAAAGAAACATAAATAAATCTTTTAAAAA
>NW_017298693.1:10600-12363 GCF_001594075.2 Trachymyrmex cornetzi | reverse complement strand
TTTTTTTAAATCATCTGCCATCTGCTACAACTGAGTCTTAAAGTAACTTTGCTGACGAATAATTTCTTTGAAATAATTAGCATTATCTATAGAAGAAGAATATTCACTTAAAAAATATTATATTTCACCTATCTATCTAATAATAATTTTTAATTCTTTAAAAAAATACGTACCACCATCATCTCGAGTGGATGAATGAGAAGTATTATTCAAATAAGTATTGCATGTATCATAATTATTATTTTGCGTGTCATGCGTTGATGTATTTGATATTCGTTGGATTATTTTGGATCTATCTGTGCTTGCGTTTAAATTCTTCTTAATATTTATCGATTCTACAAAATCAATATTACATCTACATTCTATTTGAATAAAAAAAGTACATTTGAACATTGTTGTGTTTAAAACATAAAAACAACATAATGTAGGTGTAACTATTAATGAAGAATAATCTATTAATGTATAATTCATTTCTTAAATTAATTGTTATATAACAAAATTATTATTAAACATAAACACAATGTGCATTCTTAAAATAAAAAATATATCAGTCAAAACATAAATGAATTATAGTTTTTTTTAAAAGAATATACGAATTTTTTAACTTTTTATTACAGAATGCGCAACGAGGATATTATAAAATAAATGTCAATATTTATATTTTTGGTCTTTTAGCATAAAAGCAAATCGATAGGATTTTTTCTTATACGTTCCAGCATCCTCTAATAAGGCATAAGTTTAATGTCGTGACAGACAAAAAAACATAGATACTTTTACTAATTATATCTTCAATACTAGAAACGAAAAATTTATAAACTTGAAATGTCAAAGATCAAAGAAAGAAAAAATAGGAAGAAAATTTTTGTAAAATGTTAATATTTAAATAAAACATTAATTAAAATAATTATATACATATAAGTACATAAAATGAGCAAAGAAAGTGTAGACATATCTGTAAAGCAGTATAAATGCCTATGTACATATATGTAACCTCTCTCCATATATACATTAAATGCATCTGTTTCAGGATTGGGAAGTAACGCGTTACCGTTTTCGAAAACGATCATTACTTATTTCTGTCTGTAACGATAACAGTAACGTTGTTACATTTTTACAGTAATAGTAATAAATTTAGTTATTACTTTTATCGCTACTTTAGTTTTTTATTATCTTTATACCCATTCAATACGAGTATATCGTGTACTGCTCAGGTGATTGAATATAAATAATCCGACAGAGCCGAGTACTTTATATCTTCGGCTGCATTCCGATAGCCATTGTCGGTATTAAATAATTTACATGACATATATACTATAGATTTTTAATACTAGCAGTATGAAAATTAGTATTAGTATAGATTATTGAAATGCATTATTAATAACGACATTAATGTTTAAAACAATGCTTTATTTAAATTTCTGTAAAAATGAGTATAATAAAAATAAATAATTAGAAAAATTATTTTTTAAGTTTAATATAAAAAAGAGCTTGTTTTATATACAGAGAGCTTAAAGAGTTTCAAGTTTTACTATTTAATATTGATTATCAAATAATGCAATTTATTGTAATGCAAAACCTAATGCCTACTACAGTACTACAAAAAGAAAAGTAATGAACTATTATTTTTCAAGTAATGGTAACCTTACAAAAAATAACGGTAATAATTTCTTTTTAGGGTAACAACTCTGATCTATACATATATATAAGTAGTAAAGCTAGGCCGATTCTAATCCAGGGGCAATGAGGGGGGTGCGGGGCGGGGG
>NW_017298693.1:8628-9372 GCF_001594075.2 Trachymyrmex cornetzi | reverse complement strand
TAGACATTTTCTTCTTCCCCTTATACTACATTTCGCACGCAAAGATTTATATATATGTATGGTTTATAGCAAAATAATTTGAAAGTTTTTTTTCTAAAAAGTATACTCTAATAGAATATAGTTTCTTATTCTATTCTATTTGAACAAGAGCGCGGTGTAACGCGATACCGCGCGAATATGGAAGGAAGGAAGGAAACAAATAATCGCGGACAACGGAGTAATTTATATTAGGGGATAGAGAAAATAAATAAAAAACTTAAAATCTAAACTTTATATATTGAAAAATTAAACTCAAATTCTTTTGAAATACAATGTGGTTAATGTACCCTTTTTGTACAAAACATTGCACGGTAGCTTTCATTTTAACATAAGTATGCTTTTTAACTATGTATCTATATTATATAGCGGTGCGATTTAGGCTACTACATTGTGGTGCGATTTAGGAAACAGTAGCATTTTGTAAAACTTTATTTATTTAATTTACAAACAAGATTGTTAAAAATTTTAATTCAATTAATCTAATTCTAATAGAGTTCCAAACACGACAAATTGTAGAAAAGTAGATTATTTAACTTATATTTTTTTTATATTTCTGCTACGAAATATGTTGAAAAACAGCAACGCTATCATGATTTTTTATTTACATAAATAACGAGGCTCCTACTGCATTTCATGTCACAAATGTAACGCAGCAGCGTTGAAATACCTTGTAGTTTGTAAATAATCCGTAAGAAAGTGTGTGAA
>NW_017298693.1:6239-7667 GCF_001594075.2 Trachymyrmex cornetzi | reverse complement strand
AGCTGCTGCTGCTGCTGCACAAACGCAATGTCATCATCAGGCTCGTCATCTCTCCTCCGCCGCCTGTTCAATCGTCTATTTACTCTCCTTATATCTGCGGTGGTACGTCCCACCAAGTCCGATAAGACTTCCATTACGTCATTCAAATGTATAACGACGTCAGCGGTACCGTATCTGCAACAAAAGAGTAAAAATATGAAAATGCAAATAAAAGAGACACTGAGAATTTGTACTATGATTGGCGAGAATATCGAAATATTGTTCTGAAAATTTTCTCATCATTTAAATCATATATATAATCTCGACTCATCGAGATGAGAAAATATTGATACCGAGATCTAGTCATGATAGAAATAATTATTAAAATATTTTATTCTCGCCCGAATCACTACTAATTGCTGAATTAATAATATTGTACTTACGTTTTCTCCATCAGCTCATTATCGTTGCGAATATCTATCGCAGCCTCAAGCCCATTGGGCATAGACATATTTGTCTCTGCAGCCTCCCGCTGCAAATTGCGCGCACTTTCAATTAATTCAGTAGATTTCTGCACCAACTGCTGCGCCTGCACGTTAATGTAATGCGCGCACCCCAGTAAATTATTAATGTTAGCCATGATATAGATTTACTAAAGATTTACTAACAGACTGACAGACTGAACTAACAGACCGAACTAATTCGACAAGCAAACTGACGGGGCTGTGGAGGCTGTGCGACAATTTATAGTAAAAATGTACGTGACATAGTGATATCATTTTGAAAAGAATCCTCCGACCAAGTACCACGTGCAAAAGTTTATACCTCAACGGAAATGTATAGCACGACGTGCAAAAGTTGGTACCTCAGCCGAAACGTATACTATCACGTGCAAAAGTTTGTACCCCAGCCGAAACGTATATCTCACATCCGAGATTCCATGAAAAAACTTTAGCATTTATCTGTCATACTTACATCACCAACGTTTTATATCAGCGACGAAAGTACAATGCCTCGGCCAAAGGTATATCTCGCGCTTGAAAGATTCTACCACCTCAGCACTTTTATCCATTGTTTCTCTTCGCATTGAAGCGCAATTAGACTTACATCAAACCGCCATCAAACAGCTATCAGACTGATATTTAACAGCTATAAACAGCTATCAAACCTCTATCAAACTGCTATCGAACAGCTATCGAACAACTATCAAACTGCTATCGAACCGATATCGAACTGCTAACAAAGCAACTATAAACAGTCATCGGTCTACTATAAACAGCTACCAGAGTGATATTTAACAGCTATCAGACTGATATCGAACCGCTATCGGTTCATTTCAACATCTATCAGTTATGACAATCTTGTGTTTCGCGGGTTTTCTCCGTGTTCAAATCCATTCTTGGAATGCCAACGTTTCGTGAACCTTGCAGTCCACTTCATCAGGGCGAG
>NW_017298693.1:5751-6066 GCF_001594075.2 Trachymyrmex cornetzi | reverse complement strand
CAGATTGTTAGGGTGTTTTTGTATCTCTATGGCTTCTCTATACTTTCTTGGAAAGTATGATGTAACGTTGGCTATTGTGGTCGTTTTATCGAACTGTATTTGATGTCCTGTTTCGATATTGTGTTCTGATAATGCCGACTGTGTGTAGTGTTATAGTCTGACGTCACGTTGGTGTTCTTTTATCCGTAGGTTGACCATTCTCCCGGTTTCTCCAATGTATACTTGCCCGCAGGAGCAAGGTATTTTGTATACTCCTGCGGAGCTGAGTGGAGGTCTTTGATCTTTGGGATTTCTTAAGATTTGTCCTATCTTTTT
>NW_017298693.1:0-1448 GCF_001594075.2 Trachymyrmex cornetzi | reverse complement strand
ACCAAGCAATTGTAATCGTTGCGCGCTCGTATCAAAATCAATTCGTGGCGAGCGTTGACAACTACGCGTTTGTAATCTTCGCAAAAGCCCAACAGCATGTTGAGCGGCACGCAAAAATTAAAGTATCCTTCCTCCGTGTCGGATCTAGAGTTCCATCCAGCGTTCAGCGCAATCAAAGCTTTGTCGTACGTCATCGATACATAGTTCTTGATGGTACTGGTAATTCCAACGTTTCTGTTACGCTCAATCTCCACACCGTTGAGTTCATACCGAATTTCACCAAACATGAACGCCACGCAATTATTTCCAAGCGTTGACGACATCTGATCGTTTTTCTTCTTCACCGTCAATCTTCCTTCGACGTAAAGAAAACTATCGCACGGCAATGTGTACAAATTCTGTTGCTATATAGGTATCCGTATCTCATCGCTATGTCCAAACGTAGTGTTGGCGTACGGATTGTACGTGTGAGTCTCAATCTTGACGATGCGGTCGTCAAAGATCGGCTCACCGGTAATATTCAAGATATCAACCATTTCGTACGATGAAACCCAATGACTTTAAAAATGCGACGTTGGACGCAGTGAGTTTCTTTTCAGGTGTAATCTTTCCAGTAAAAGATGTATCTCTCGTCTGTTTCGGCTGTTCGTTCAACACAAGCATCTCACGTTAGCGCCGTCGTACGTGCAATCTAACGGTGATCTCCTCTCCGCGAAAATCAAGCAATCGACCGTCTTGGTCCACCACGCGAATCGTCAGATCAGTAATGTTCCGTACGACGATCGGAAGGTAAATGATCTGTGTTGGTCTTTCCGATATCTCATATCCTGGCGGTACGCTCGGTTAAAACTCGTGTATCGTGTGTACGCACCCGCGGTCACGTTGCACTCGATACGAATGATGTTCACGTAGATGATATTTATCGGCACGTCAGACTCGTGCCACTGTCGCGGCTCCAGCACGCGATTCGACGAAAACCCCAGCAGCGAGCCAATGTTGCAAGGTTTTGTAAAATTTATCCGATAGGCGCATTTGATGTCACTTCTCATCGTATTATTGTTGGCGCGAATCACCAGCGGGAACTCTTCATCCTCCTTACCCTTTGCATCGTGAGAACGTAAAATTTCACGCTTCAGATACCGCTGGATATCGCGCAGTTAGTACGATCCGTCGGGAATGACAATTTCCTTGTTGTCATAGTAAAACTTGTTTGTCGAATTTACATTGGCTAGTGTATAGCACGTTTCAAAGTCCGTCAGACCGAGCTCGTAATCACCGTCACCCAAATCTACCGCCGGAAAGTAGCTTACGGCGAGGACGCTACTCTTGCCAGTCAACGTAAACGTCAGCGACATGTTTGAACGAGCACTGAGTTACACAGCGCTATGGCCATCCTTAAATTGCTTGTCAACCGATCGTAGAAACTGTAGACAAAGCTGCCCGCAGTT
>NW_017298692.1:0-1534 GCF_001594075.2 Trachymyrmex cornetzi | reverse complement strand
ACGGGAACCTTCAAAACAGTAACGCTTTTTCCTTATGGCCCAATCCCAAATAGACACAATATCTTGAGACGTAGTCACTAATAAATTTCCTTTTTGATTGAAATTTAAGGCACCTATATCATACTATAAATAACAATCAAATGTTAATACATACCACTAAATAATGATAAAAAAATAACGTATAATATATGATTCCAAGATAATATATATAACATTGTATGGTACATATGTAATTTAGGAGTCTCTCCCCTCTAATGACCTTGACTTTGACAAATGTTGTCAAGGTCATGACCCTGAGTGACCTTGAGGAAGTTTTAACCGTCGGACGTCATTCGTTAAAAAGTTATAAATAAAAGAAGCTTAAAATATAACGTATAGGATATCTCTTTTCCACCGTATAAAATAGAAATACAATCAATATTAGAAATTTAAAATGATTATTACGGTCGAAGCTGGATCTTCGTAATAATTCAATCTTGAGTTACTAATATGTACTATATATGTACTTGCATATATATCATATTGTAGTCTTTTTCAAACTGCGCGCCGAATTATTTTTCCGGACTAAATAAACGCAATTAAAAACTACTCTAGTAATAGCGAATTAAATTGACAAGCAATTTAATAATTTGATGCTACCATCAAGCATCATATATTATAAAGATGTTAATATTAACATATATTATAAAGATGTTAATATTAACATATGTTAAAACTGTTAATAAATTTATTTAGTAATTCAAGATTGAATTATTTAAACAACGAAGATCCCGCTTCGACCGTAATATGCATTTTAAATTTCTAGTATTGATTGTGTTTCTCACATATACGATCTAAAATAAAGATATTGTTTAAAATAGAAATGTTCTGCTTTAAAGTGTATTTTACAACTCTCTTTTCACGCGAAGTGACTCCCATCTCACCTCAATAGGGGGGCTTGGGGGCGCACGACTTTCATCGGAAGAAAATATAAGTGAAAGTCGTGCTCCCCCAAGCAGGGGGGAGGTGGAATGGGAGTACTTTAGGTTTTAGTTAAAAGTCGTGCGTCCCCAAGCAGACAGGGAAATGGGATAGGAATCAAAATTTCATTTTATATAGTTATAATATATTATATTCATCAAAATTTCATTTTATATAGAGCAGAAATGTGACGTTATTTCTTAATCTTCTTTTGTTTATAACTTTTTAACGAGTGACGTCCGACCGTTAAAACTTTCTCAAGGTCACTCAGGGTTATGACCTTAATAATTAACATATGTCAAGGTCATTGGAGGGGGGGCTCCCTAAACTACATATTTACCCATTGTGTACTTCAATAACATTTACAAGGTGAAGAATTTACCCGATGCTCAAGGCTATGCATAAACTCGAGTCGTTCCACTGCAAGTAAAGAACCATAGAATCTTCTTTGGAATAACGATCTATTATCTATTTGCCGATTTATTACTTCTGGCACAATGCGGAACCAATTAGGAGTCGGTTGTTTTACTTTTAGGCAAGGAGGAATTGCTTTGTCCTTATCCTTTGTCCTCAT
>NW_017298691.1:0-493 GCF_001594075.2 Trachymyrmex cornetzi | reverse complement strand
TTGAAGAAACATTGCTCACAAAACGACTGCTCGGCCGTGTGGAGGAAACATTGGAGATTCGATGTGGTTTCTGCTGTCTAAATCGCATTAAATACCACCTTGATCAAAAAGTTCCCGGAATTACCACCAGGTGATGCTCTGAGTCAGTTGATTTGAGTTCTGTTTTTTTGGTTAAGTTGCCACGTCTATCATTGACATTTCCACCAAATTTTATCGCCATAGCTTGACATTTGTAAAAGTTACGCCGTCTTGAGTACATCTATCTCTGTACATGTTTTCGATTTTTTACAGTTTTAAAAATGGAGTTGAATTTGCAACAACGAGTTTGTATTAAATTTTGCGTTAAAAATGGCATCCAATAGCCACCGAATTCACTCGATATGGCTCCCTGCGATTTTTTTCTGTTCGATCGAGTAAAAAACCACGGAGAACGCGTTTTAACAGCCAAAAGGAGGTAATGGAAAAATCGAAGACGGCTCTGATGGCTATACCG
>NW_017298690.1:0-450 GCF_001594075.2 Trachymyrmex cornetzi | reverse complement strand
TGATTATACCTGCAACAACACAGATTTTTCAGTACAGGGTCTTTCGCTTGTGAATGTCGATGAATAATTTGCTATGTCATCCACTTTGTATTTTTTATTATTGGAATCGAATGTATTATATCTCTGCAATATTATTTAAAAATATAATATTTGTCTGTTAAAATTAAAATGAATTATAATCTTATATAATGCTATACATATTTACACTTTTTATTTGCATAGAATTAGATGGGTGTCGTTCTTTTAATATTTCTTGCGCAGTGGTTTCGTATAATCCTTCAGATGTATGAAAGGATTTTCTTTTTGGAATCGTATCATTTACAGATCCTATAGTTCTATTAAAATTTCCTCTTTCAGGTATATCATCCAAACCAGTAACTTCAGGACCTATAATCTCTAATAATTTTTCTTCCAGTTCTGTTAATTGAAGTACTTTCGGTGGTCCTCCGC
>NW_017298689.1:1558-2679 GCF_001594075.2 Trachymyrmex cornetzi | reverse complement strand
ACTCAAAACTCTAAGTACTGTCTTATCTCGTGTTCATACAAGCAATGACGGTGGCTTTTCCCACTCCGTCACCTTTTACTTACAATAACATTCTTACGCACACACCCGGTATACGTATTCACTCAATATGCGCTCATTCCTCTTTCTTACAGGTTCCTCATTATAATAACGGTCGCTTTTCACGATCCGCTCGCTTAATGTATTTAATAACAGTTTTTCATTGACTACCCGTTATATTCGGTTCGCTCTACTAGTCTCAATTATCTTTATTAATGGTATCTGTCAACCCTACGGTTCCGTTTATTCCAATTCTTAATATATCTATGTCATAACAATAATTTATGGTCACCCGATATATTTGATGATCCCATATTTAACCAACATCCTATATTAACCTTCAAATGAAACACTACGGTCGCATTTCGCGATCCGCCAACAATAATTATTACTCAACACTTTTATCCGATCACCCGGTATAATCTATAACTCATAACTACTTTTCCGTATTCTAACGGTGCTTCCAGTAATATTCACGGTGAGTTTACTCAATATTCTAATTTTAACTACCTCATAACAGTTTTCCTCAGTCACCCGGTATAATCTCGAATTCGTTAACATTTTACTCAACTCTATTAATCCAATTAATGACTCTGATGGTCAGTTTATTCAATAATAATTCTGGTTCATTTTATATCTATTTTATTTTAATACTCTAGTATTTTCCCGTCACCCGTTATATAATTATTCATCAAATTGACACCGTGTCTACGGTTTTGTAGCCTTATGGGCCTCTAACGATTATTTACAACTTAATCCTAATTAACCTTTTTCTTTTTCTTACATATTTTCTTTTCTCACACTCTATTACTATTTCTATTACTAATCTACTATATTTACATGTCTTTATTTCAATATATTTTCTACCTTTTCTCGGTTGGTCGCGCCGATCCGGGATGAAGCCGGTGCGTAGCCTCCGGTTTCACGGTCCGGTTGAGGCCGGCGCCCGCGTGCTCCCCGACGGTCACACCGTCTTAGGCTCCCACCGCGTCGCGATACCCTCTCCCTCTCTCTTTCTGCCTCCTCCTTCCGTCGCATTACGCTGCTGCAGAAGGAGGAGACGG
>NW_017298689.1:675-1210 GCF_001594075.2 Trachymyrmex cornetzi | reverse complement strand
CCCCGCCGACGGGTCACCTCTCTATAGAGGTTGGCGGCCTGCGGGGTTACTACGCCCCCCCGGAGTCTGGTGGCCTCAGCCCTGGCGAAGGATTCCGCCAGGGCGTCAGCCACGCACTCCAACGGTGGGGGCCCCCACAAGGACCGCCAGGGCGTCGCTCGACACGGTCCTGTAGGCCCTTGCTATTCTCAAAGCCAGTCGCCTTTGCACACCGTGCAGATTCTTACGAATCCGGCGGCTGGCCCGAGCCTCCTCATGCCATATCGGGGCCCCGGACAGGACCGCGTGCGCCTCACTCCGTCTCCCGGACCACCGAGGTTGGGCATCAGGCCGAGCAGAGCATTGGTCCCACAGCCCAATCGCGGGGCCAAACCGTCAAAGTGATCGGCAAAGTCCCAACGACCATCCAGGGTGAGACCCAGATACTTTTAGTTGGGCCCCACCGGGATGCGGACCTCGTCCACCGTGACCCAGGCCTCCGGCGGCGCCCCGCAAGCCCCGTCGTGGAAGAACATGGCTTCCGACTTGACGGGGG
>NW_017298689.1:0-604 GCF_001594075.2 Trachymyrmex cornetzi | reverse complement strand
CGTGCCCCCGACCACCACTAGTGTGTCGTCCGCATAGCAGACGACGTTGCTGTCGGGGGGCAGGGCCACTTGGAGCACGGTGTCGTACACCACGTTCCACAGCAGGGGGCCCAGCACGGACCCCTGCGGAACGCCGCATGACACGTCCCTCCGCTGCTGGAGTCCTTCTTTAGTGTGGAACTCCAGCTGCCTGTCCCGGAAATAGTCCTCTATTATGGCGACCAGGAAGGGGGGCAAGAGGAAGTGTTCCTTCAGCGCTCCCACCACCCGGCTTCAAGGCAAGCTGTTAAAGGCGTTGGCGATGTCCAGGGACACCGCCAACACCACTTTCCCATCCGTGGTCAACTGCTCCGAGAGGGCAGGGCGCGAACCTGCGCAACGGCGGTCACCGTTGACCGCCCCTCTCGGAAGCCGTATTGACCGCGGGATAGGTTGGGACCATCCCGGGACAGGTGCCGGATGATGCGGGCCGCGATAACTCGCTCCAGCAGTTTGCACGCATCGTCCAGCAGGCAAATTGGTCTATATGCGGAGGGACTCTCCACCGGCCTGCCCTCCTTGTGTAGGAGGACAAGCCTGGCCCTCTTCCACGACCTGGGGAAGA
>NW_017298688.1:0-5541 GCF_001594075.2 Trachymyrmex cornetzi | reverse complement strand
ATTAAAGAAATGTAATTGTAATAAGACCGTTGGCCCTTTTACGCCTTTTATATATTTCTTTTTATATCACGTTCATTTCGTTTTTCATACACTTCTTCCATATTTTTTATAGTACTCTGTTGTTCGCTCCAATGCTTTATGCATGCATACAGGAAATCTCTGCCCCTTTACCGTATGTAGAGCTTTTTGATAACAAAACGTACATGCATAGTAAGCATTGATGCCAGACATGTTCAACATTTGAAATCGAGCAACAGAATCAACGACAGCAAACAAAGGAATTACTTTGCTTATTACATCTTTCCCATTATGATTCCATTAAAAACCATGAAGAGAAAGTTTGTTGGCTTGTTCAACGAAAGGTTGTAAGAAAACGTTATGATTGGGATCTTTTGTCCCAATATATAATCCAGCAAGTAAAATATGTTCAGCTCTTTTTTTTGGTGGTAGTTCATTTAATGTAATATAAATAGGCCACATTGTCTTACCAGAAGATGTACCTGTAGGAACACCATCTGTATTAAAAGAATAAGAGAAATTATAAGGATTTGATAGAATATTCCTATTATCAAAATATTTCCTATATTCTGCTCCATCATAAATATCATGTAAGACTGTACCATTATTATCTGCGTAACGAAATCTATATGATAGAAGAGAATTAACAATACTTTCATCATTAAGAAGTCTTTTGAATTGAGATTCCAAATCTATGGATAAAAAAAAATTTGAGGAAGGATCAAAAATATGTCCACAACTGCAATTGACATTTTCTGATAAGTCCTTCTGATTGCCTAAATATTTTTCACATTCTGGACAATAAATATGATATTTGAAATTATTATCTGATCGATCTATGTAATTGAAGTACGTATACTTGGTTGTTGGAATTTTTTCCTCACCATATATTGCGTTTATCATTTTTAATATATCTATTTGTGCTAACCATGATAAAATTATGTCTTAGTCCTAAAGCCAAGCACATAAGCATAATGTCTTTTATAGTTGATTGAGTGCATGGACATATACTATATCTTCTATTCTGTCTTTTTTCCCAAAACCTTTTTTCTTCATTGATATAAATATAAGGAAATTGTTGATAAGAAGATGATTCAACTATGTTTGGAAGTACAGAAGCTTGCAAGTTTATTTCCAAAGTTTCTGATTGACCTTCCTTAGAGTTGTCACACGTTTTTATTAACGAATTTGTCAAATCAGCTTCCTAAAAAATTATAAACACAAGTAATTTCAAGTAACATTATAATAATAGTAACATTATTATGACAGCAGGCTGACAAAGTGAGAAAAAGATTTTCTATTTTATTGTATAGCTTATAGTTTTCTATATGTTAAAATTACAAAATTCGCACAAACTCAAAAAATATAGTAATCTTTCGAAAATAGATTTCAAGCTTTAAAACTTGAAAAGTTTTAAAACTTGAAATCTATTTTTAAATCTATTTTTTTTTAATTTAAATTTCGTTCATTTTTTACGAATATATTTGTATATACAATTTTGACATAAATATAAATAGACAACATTACTTTCCTTCCAACTTTAATAATAAGATATATGAAAAATTAATTTCTATCTCTTTCTCTATATATATGAAAATATGAAATAAGTTTTTCGTACATAATTTTGAAGTCTTATTGTGTTATATCATTACCTTATCTACACTAATATATTCTTCATCAGAATGAGCATAAGTTAATAATATTTCATCTTCATTTCGCGTGATTTTAATCACATCATTATTTTTAGTCTGTGAAAGAAAAAAAATTAAATTTTAAAAAATATAAAGGTTATGGAAACCATTGTAATTAAAAAAACTAACGGAGTTGTTTTTTAAATGGAAATATATATAAATTAAATTACTTGTGTATATAATAACCCTATTAATGTCGATCATGTTAAGATTGCTTAATTTCTTCTTTCGTTGACATATAGTAGAACGAGGAATAGGAACATCCGTGAAGAGATATTTTTTGTATTTCATAATTAAAAATAATCTACAAATTAGAGATACATATGAATTAAACATAAGAGAATTAATATGACAAGCAGTATATCTTTTACATCAAAAAATCTAACAGGAATACAGTACGTACATACATCACATGCGATTAAAATTGGATAGGCGATACGTTTACTAACAAATAAGCAGCTAGGGTACGTTCCGTTTCTCGCATGATGCGCACAATGCATCGTTTATCCTTGTTGCTCACCAAATGTTAAACAAGGACAATGGATGCATCATGCGCATCATGCGCGATACGGAACGCACCTTCGGTCGACCGAATGTGCATCACTGGTCGCGCATAAGCAAGAAAGAGAGCACCGATCGGAACACGTCTGTGCAGGCTTGCTCTAGTACGCAAGCGTATCTATTCGTCGTAGGTATGTGTGCTTCAGGTGGCGGGAAGAATCTCTTTTCATCGTTATTAGTGAGAAATAAATATCGTTATTAGTGAGAAGAATCCGCATTTAAAATAGAAGAAAATAAATGCTGTTTTTACTACAATTGTAGTTTACATTTTATCAAAAAATGGCTTCGGAATATAAACAATGGTATGCAATGGTTAAATATTTTAATGGCGACGTTGAAAATGTATCTGTACGTAAAATAAAAACTCGAGAGGGCAATCATTTTGCTCCTAAAAACTACAAAGATTTTAGTTCCAATTGTCTGTACATGAAAACAGCTATGAATGATGTAGAAGGAAGGGAACAACGATACTATGCCTTTATTGGTAGACTTGCAGGTAAGGATCTACATAATCGTTTTTCAGACAAATTATTTACATAAAAAATGCTCTAAAAAATTTCCGATATTTTTTTAAATTTATACATAAATGTAGCGTGATTCCTTTTTACGTTATAGGAAATTTTGAAGAATTAAATAACAACACGAAAAGAATTAGTTGGCCTACATGGCCCACACACACACACACACACACACACACACACACACACACACACACACGCACGCACGCACGCACGCGCGCGCGCACACACACACACTGACGTAGATTATGAACCTAATAACACTTCTCAGGATGAAGCAGAAAAACAAGACAAAACAACACATTCCTTTATTTTAGCATGCCGAGAAAAAGCTGTAAGTATAGAACTTTAAATTTCTAAACATTTTTAAGTCTTAATTGTATTTACGATGTTAGAAATTGCCTTGATCTCGATGAAGGAAAGAATTAACAAATCACAATTTGATTAATAAACCAATATAACTGGTGAATTTCTTCTAGCATCGTAGATATCAATACTTAATCGCGTATTTGGTATATTTTTAAAAATATATTGTATATATAAATTGTATGTATAGATACAAAAGCAATCCAAGAGAAAAACAGCTAATGAAGACTATAAAAGGTTTTTACATACTCATAATATTGAAAATACATCAAATATTCAAAATACACAAAACTCATCAAATAGCGTCAACTATAATACATCTAGACTGACAACAAGAGATACTGATAATGTTAACCGATCAATAATTATACAAAAGCTACGAAATTTATTTAAAAAATACGTATTGAAAATAGAAGACAAAATTAACGAAAGAGGAAAAGTTCTAGAAGAAAAAATATCACAAGTTTTGCAACATACGTCCGAAAATACTCTTAAAATGGAGGAAATATCGAGTAAGTTTTATAATTTCAAAATTTTAAATAATGCTAAATATGTTATAGGTTGGTTACATAAATTGATCAACAATTCTAAAATACTATTAGGTGAGTAGATTTATTACAATTAATAAAATAGAGAAAGCATCTTTGCTTTATTTTTAGAATTAATTTCATAAAGATTTTCTATGTACTAAAGTTATAACTAACAAACTTTAAACTTGCAATAGTTATTTATATTATATTTTTATGTTATTTATAATATTGCTATATAGTACGCATAAATATTGTATTATTGCATAGCTATTGAATTAGTATCATTTGTCATGCTATTATATAATTATGTAGCTAACATTAAGACCTTTACATACACACACTTTATTCTTACTTTAAGATCATTTTTTAGAAATGTGTTAAAATTACGGTTCTGTTATTAATTGGTTTGGTACATCTTAATATTCTACACATAACAAAATCTTAAATAAAAAAAATGAATATATCCACTATAAATATTATGGCATCATTTATTGCAAATACATATTAATACATTATCGATTATATACTAATATATGAAGTTAAATACTAAAATTTACTAATTATTTGTAGAAAATATGTTCTCTGGAAGTAGTAGCATGGACAGTGATGTAGCTTTAAAAATTAATGAGAAGGTATACCATATGCATATTCCTTATCTCTTTGAAAGTGTTTCCTATTTTTCGTTGAGTAGTATACTTTGTTATTATATTTTCTTATTTTTGTGTCATTAATCAATATTTATAATAAAAACAATCGTCATGTTGGGAATTTAGATACATCTTAGAAATGGTATTCATTGTTCACGAGCAAACTTTCATGCAATGGACATAGCAAAAAATGATTGTGACTGGGCCATAGCTCTCCTTATTGGAGTGTTTGGCGAAAATGCAAAATTAATGAGGGTTAATCCAAGAAAGTCAGAGCTACAAAAATTTCCTCTTACTTTTTTAGTATTAGCTCAAAGTGAGTTTCATCGTTATAAAGCTGCAACGTTCTTCATACTGTATGTATTTATGTTTATATTTTATTTTTTTTATATTTTATAGATTTATACAGAGAACGATTAAAGCAAAATAAATATGAAGGTGACATTGAAAAGAAAGTGAAGGCATTACCAGCTTATCTGTCTGACCGAGCACTAGACCTTACAGGAGCAAGAGGTACGGCCTCGTAAACGCCCACAGAAAGACAAAAATAAGGATAGTATATCGAAGAGGTTAGTTATTGACTACAGATTTTGTATATAATAAGAATTACACTTATTTTTAAGGGGTGTTGAGTGGCCTCACCGCTCGGTGCGATTGACTCCCGATCTGTAGACCCGAGTTCAATCCCACCCAAACGCGATTTTTTGCTTTAAAGAGTTGAAAATGACCTGGTGATTAAGAGATCTTATACGTCGTCTACATGAGCACTAACAGTAGTGGATACAGGAGTAGGCGTACAACTCAACAAATCACAGAGTACGGACGCCCTTAATCAGGTAGTAAAAACCGTCTAATCCATTACTGATACTGCCCATGGCTCCGTTCGGAAACATAACCCGGGTGTCCCCGTGTGTCAAACACAACAAGGATAAAACGATACATGGGGGCACTCGGGTAATATTTCCGAACGCAGCCCATTGTAGATGATGCATTAATATGATTACCAGCGCCGTTCGGATCCTGCGTTAAACGGTAGGTCTTGTATCATTAGATATATGTTTTTACTCTCAGACTGGGAGTTGGACATTAGGCTGACAATCTAATTCCGGAAAAAGAAATCATTGTTAAAAAAAGAAAAAAACTCATGTTGTGATATTGAGATATCGGTAAATTAAAAAAAAAAAAATATATATATATATATACTGTGACG
>NW_017298687.1:0-821 GCF_001594075.2 Trachymyrmex cornetzi | reverse complement strand
TTAATACTTAAAATTAAATTACACTTTACTATTTAAATTAGGAAATAGTCAGGACATTACGTTTAATAACATTGCGTAAATTCCATTGCAAAATTCTAACGAATGAACAATTCCATTAAATTATATATGTATATATTTTTTTATAATAATGGGCCATCTGAGTATAAGCTTCTTGTCAGTCAGTGTTATAGCATGTGACAACAATTTTTTTAGTTCGAAGATGAAATATTCACAGAGTCCAGAGATAAAATTACATATGTATAACTGACAAACACTGACTAACTGGTTATATTTAATTTCGATCATAATATTACTTAAATAATTTTTGTTAACCGCATGTGTGTATGTATGTATGTGTGTTTAAGGTTATATTGGTTATATTTCTTTTATGATGCATGAGGGAGGAGGGAAGAAGTTTAAAAAGAAGGCTACGGGGACTAAGAAAGGATGGGGGGAGTGGGGAAGGTAAACAGGGATAAGGACTTCGGGTGATTGACCGGTTATGGCATTTCTGACGTTATCGGGATCCGCATCTACAAAATTTATGGTATAAGTGTTCGGAGGAAGGGGTTCAGTAGATATTGGAAATTGAGAAAAAAGAGAGGCTAATGACTGGGGATTTCCGTGGTGAAAATGGTAGCGAGGACGAGGAGGGGGAAGTTCGTAGAGGAGCTCCAAGCTTGAGGAAGAATCTGCGGGAGAGGCGGGACGAGGAGATGGAGGGACAGTTGAATAGAGGAATCTGAAGTGTAAGGCGAGGTGTCGGGAAAGATTCGTTCTGTTAGGGCATCCGAAATGGCAGGTGAGGGAGTTCGAGGAGG
>NW_017298686.1:0-850 GCF_001594075.2 Trachymyrmex cornetzi | reverse complement strand
GGAAAAAATATTGTGTAATTTCACAAGTACATATTTTTTAACAAAAATTGGAACGGTATTAAGTCTTTCAGTTTTTTCAATTATAAAATATTCTGTCGTCCATAAACGTAATTATATAAAATATTTAGTATTATTTCTTATTATATTCAAATATAACGCATAAAAATTATTTCTGAATATATATATGTATATATTGTATCTTTATGTGACACAATTGCAAAATGTATCACATTAAGATGCAACATATACAGACATAATTTTCATGTATTCGTGTATAAATTTAATTTATAAAATATTCCTCTTTTTATTGACTACCTTCTACCTTTCTTTTAAATTTCATCATGTAAATACAAAAAACAATTTGATAATAACTACCAAATCTTTGTTAAAATAAGTTCAACTTAATGTTTTGATTAATATACCAAACATAATTTTATCCAATATAATAAGACTAAATTTATTAAATTTTATCCTTTTAAAAGTTTAGCATCCCAAACAGTAAATATATATATGTATATATAATACCTTATTTTAAAACTATAGTAATTTTTTAAACAAAAAATTCACAATTCAAAAGAGATAAAAAAATCTGAAAAGTCTATAAAGAACATTATTTATAAATACATGTATATTATCATATCGTATTTTATATATTTCTAATATAAAATATTTACCCTTCAATACAGGCTTAGTAGGAACGTATGGTGGTACATCATTTAAAACAAAGAAATTCTCTTTCTCATTAAGAACTGTAATGCCAGAATTATCATTTGCTTCTTCACAATCAGTACTAGAAATGACTGAGTTTGTATATGCTTTCTTAAGTCGACGCATGCCCTGATCATAATTA
>NW_017298685.1:0-217 GCF_001594075.2 Trachymyrmex cornetzi | reverse complement strand
ATCCCTAAAAAATGTGTTTAGAAATGCAACTATTTATGTAAGGACATATGAAAAAGAGTTACTTAAAACTAATATATATAAATCTTTATAGAATCTTTACATTGTTTATCCTTTTAGATTATTTATTTCATTGTTGATGCTTAATTGGAAATGCAGCATATCCATTTTTCATTGGAAAAAGCAGGCATTTATGATTTATTTCTTCTACGAAAAATGA
>NW_017298684.1:2375-4526 GCF_001594075.2 Trachymyrmex cornetzi | reverse complement strand
TAAAAACTGTTAATAAATTTATTGCGAAAAATATTACCTCGGCCGGGACTTGAACCCGGATCTCTTGTAAACCGTATGAGCGTCCTGAGCCATTAGACTACCGAGGCAAAAATATTATAGTATATGTTACAAATATTATAAATATCCTTAGTATCTTCGTCTGCGATAATTTTCGAGAATAAATCCTAGATGGTAAAATGTACCTTGTAATATATTCGAAACTTCCATCCATAATGCATTCTTGCGCAACATACTTCTTTCCGAAGCAGGTATACGAAAATCATAAAGTGCACATTTGTTTCTAACTGCTTCAATCAACAATTCATCCAAATTTCCTTTCCTCTCAACAATTGTTGGATTCTTTTCGACTATAAAAAAGTTATATTATTTAATTTACTTAACAGAACGAACTAAACATAAAGATCGAACCATATATAACAATCATACCTATTGTCACAACATAGTTTTCGTCAATTTTGATATAATCTACATCTTCAACATAACCTTTAAAGCAATTGTGATCAATAAAGTTTGTGTTGAACCCGAAAAGCCATCCGCAGTATCCACATTTATACTGTAATAAAAATGTCTGCATTAATAAGAATTAATATCTAATAGTTGGACATAATCTTTAAATTATTTTGTTATACTGTGCAAGCGATGTATTAAATTACGTTCAAATATTAAAAAAAAATTATTTTTAGAAACTTTATATAGAATTTCTTAGAAGAATGTTACTTTACCCGAATTTGATCCATCTTTTTTAAATTAAAATCGAAATTTTATTCGGTGATCTCTCAGAAATATACATACTCGTATCATTAATATACAAACATTCATCAGTTTACGCGAAAAATTGAATTTGGCGTATTGGGAAAAAGCGTAGAAAAAACTAAGTGGATTGCGTATGATAAATGAAACGATTTGATTGGCTGACACAAGTTACGCTTACGCAAAGTACGCCGCATGTACAGGCACCCTAAGAATAATAGGTGATTCCATTCGCCGATTTTTGCCTAGAGAAGCTGTGATGAAATTGAGACAGCTCAAACACGTAACGCTAGAGGGCATAATGGTCTGACACCTAACCTCATACTCTACTGTACTGATTTCCAGTCACGGTCACTAATTATCCATTCCATGAATAATTATTCTTACACCGTGACATTTTTGGAAAGTTTGGCTGGCTTTAAACGAGCATTAATATTCAAACTTACTTTTGCATATTCTGTTGTTGACGTAATCCGTATTGACCTCTAAAGATTTGTTACGAGGAGTATGAACAAGACGAAGAATAAGAAGAATTTATAACACGTGGACGGTAATTCTAAAATACATACGATAAAAGTTTTGAAATTTTAAGCATTTTTATTTTTGCATAGCATCATGCCGTTTAATTGTCTAATTCTTAATTGCGTTCGAACATGTAAGAAATCACTTTTTCGCGTTCCAAGTAACATGAAACAACGCGAAAAATGGATTGCATTAATCCAAAGTGCATATCCGAATATAAAAATACCTAAAATTTTCCTCGTTTGTGAAGATTATTTTAACAAGGATTACATTTTAAGAAAAAATGTAATCAAGGATTCAGATGGAAACATAATATTTAAGGTAATAAATACGTTTTTATTGTCATATAAATCAAGTTGTCTTCTACATATGTATATTTATTATGATTTTTCATCATTCTTCAGCGAGAATTATTAAAAACAAAATTAAAAGATGGGGCTAATCCTTGCTTTACATGTTCACAAGAATTGGTAGAAGATATTAGATCAAATGAGGATAGTAGTAATGTAACTTTACCAACGAATCAAGACAATGAAGAAAACTTGATAGAAAGTAGCAGATCAAATCACGATAGTAGTGATGCAACTTTAATAACGGATCGAGATGATGAAAAAAAATTGGGTAGAAGAAAATGTAACTGTATCAATTAACACATCTATTTCGTCTCCCGTATCTTCGTTATTTGAGTTACAATCAACTTCATCTATGTATTGTGAAGAGCAAGGTTAAAATTTATTATTTTACTATACAATAATTATATTAAGACAGTTTACTATTGTAAGTTATGTTTTAGGACTTTTAAGAGGATGCTAAAGCAACGGCGGAACTCAATTAAGGTCGATAATACAGATTTAGGAG
>NW_017298684.1:0-1029 GCF_001594075.2 Trachymyrmex cornetzi | reverse complement strand
ACTCGAAAATCGGCCGAAAGTTGCATTTCGTGCCGAGCCCTGATATATATATACATGACATATATACATATACAGTATCCCGACTTTTTTTGCCACTCACTTTTGTGTTGATAGTGCGGACTAAACTGAGTCGAAAAATCCTCTACCATTTTGCAATTTTTGCAATAGAGATATTAATTACTAAAAATTGCAAAATATTGGTCTTGAATAATTTTTTACTCAAATACTATAAACTTTACAGAAAAACTGCAAGAGATAAAAATCATTTATTTTCTTCTCATAAAGTTTTGAGAATTTTTTCATAATTTTTGAATACCGTATTTTCTCATGTTGGTAAAAATAAGAAAATGCATACTAAAAAGTTGATAAAAAATTCTCAGAACTTTATGAGAAGAAAATAAATAATTTTTGTATATACAGGGTGTTCAGCGTAACGGTCTGCACGATTTTTTAGACACTTCCGATTTGATAGTATTTGAGTAAAAAATTATTCAAGACCAATATTTTGCAATTTTTAGTAATTAATATCTTGTTTCTTGCGAAAATTGCAAAATGGTAGAAGACTTTTCGACTCAGTTTAGTCCATTCTATCTACACAAAAGTGATTGGCAAAAAAGGTCGGAACACCTTGTATATATACACATGTATATACATACATGTATATATATTATATGTATATATACATATACGTTCATATAAATGCAATTATAAGAATATAGCGCTTATATTAATTCCATGTATGGATATATTACATACTGAATTGATATATAAATGTATATATACGGTGTCGAAAGTGTTAGGTATACATATAATTTATAATGTATACACATACACATATGTAGACACAATCATAGAAGTATAGCGCTTATGATAATTACATTTGTGAAAGTATATATATATGTAAGTATATATGTATGAACATACGTGCGCATGCTCCCGATATTATCGTTCTTTTGTAAGAACATCCTTTTGCAGCGCAAATTTTTTTATGGAGATGTATAATGAATAATATGACAAACTTCTATTATT
>NW_017298683.1:182036-182372 GCF_001594075.2 Trachymyrmex cornetzi | reverse complement strand
CGAAACAATAACACTCAAAACAGGGTGAATCACCATCGAATCAAAGTCCAAAGTCCGAAAAAATAGCGTACCTTGTGTATGGTATATAAGAGCCCTTCCCGAGGACAAATCAGTTCAGTCGAATATTAACCTAGTCACTTACGGGACGAAGTGCTGCCCGATTCGTTAACATTGGTGCGGAGTTCTCGCGGTCAAGTTCGTACAATCACCTAGCGGTCCAATTCCACTAACCCGTCTAAGGGGAGCTCTGAGAGAAGTCAATTTCGATCGCCGATCCTGCGAGGACTCCTCCCACAAGGACTCGTTAGTCTCTCTCTCTCTCTCTCTCTCTCTCTC
>NW_017298683.1:179863-180695 GCF_001594075.2 Trachymyrmex cornetzi | reverse complement strand
TACGCTGTGAGTAACTCGCATCTCTGTCTACTCCTGCGAACTCGCGAAGCGTCAACCCGCTTCAAATAGTTCATACTTTCCTTCTTTCCGCGATAACTCGAAACGAAATTACGCTGTAAGTAACTCACATCTCTGTCTACTCCTGCGAACTTGCGAAGCGTCAACCCGCTTTAAATAGTTCGTACTTTCTTCCTTCCCGCGATTACTCGAAGCGAGATTACGCTGCGAGTAAATCACATCTCCCTCTTTCCGTGCGAACTTATGAAGCGTTGAAATCGCTTCGAATAGTTCGCGATCCCTTTCTTTCTATAATTACTCGAAGCGACCAAAACGCTTTAGTAATCTCTCCCCCGCCCCTCTCTCTCTCTCTCTCACGCACGCACACACGCACGCACATTCAGCTCCTTGAGTTTAAAACTTCATAATCCGAAGCCATATCTCCCTCAATATCACGACAGTCAAATTAAAGATAGTTTCACGCGTAGATGGTCAAGCATAATCGCCATCGTATGGGGCATTGGAAGAGAGCGAGGATCGAGGCGCTTCTCAAAGGAACTCCACTTCCTATCGTTAAACAAAGCACAAAAACTATCGAGGAGCCCAGCAGCCAACCGCCAAGCTCCTATAAGAAAATAAAAACCGAATTCACCTCCAGCAGTTCGAAAATTCCTCTCATAGATCTTACAGAATCTTCTTCCAGTACCGCTCCTAGCTTCCCATCATCTTCCTACTTACAAGTAAACCTACCCAAGTGCCACCCGCCGATCTTAATGAAACTTGGCATACTTTCAAAACACCGAAAAATATTGGATACGTATTTTTTTATACGTCC
>NW_017298683.1:173808-178782 GCF_001594075.2 Trachymyrmex cornetzi | reverse complement strand
GTAGCTACACATATACACATTGTAATTGTACTTCCACAATCTGCTTAGTTCCAAACCAAGAAATTATTTTTATTTGCATATTGCAAATTTACAAATGTGTGGACGTTTACAACTATTAAAGTGGATCTCAAAATTATCCAGCATAATAGTTATAATTTTACACAATTTTTTACAATGCGCTTGAGATTAGAGAAGCCTCTAGGCTCATCCGCTATGATTGTTGGTCGTCGATTTAAAAAAAAGTAACGGAAAAGTAACGAAAAGTTACTTTCTCAAGTAACGGTAACTGTAACGAGTTACTTTTAAAAATCGGTAACTTGTAACGGTAACTTGTTACTTTTCCTACTCGGTAACGAGTAACTGTAACTTGTTACTTTTAAAAAGTAACTTTCCATTCCCTGGATCTATTCACGTAATTTCCGTTGAAACCATCTCGGTCAATTAACTATCCAGTTAGAAAAAGGGATAATGCAATCCAATTTATAAATTAGAAAAATGTACCAAATATTACAATTAGATGTAATTCGATAAAAACGATAATATAATAAAATTCATAACAGAAACTAGAAAAATACTAAGTAATGTGCCAAATATTATCTTGTAATGTATAAATTGTTAGCATATACTAAATAGTAGTTGTAAATCAAATTGAGCCACCCTTCATTCTTTAACCCTTCCGACTCCATCACCTCGAAGATCGTACGGGTCCTATCCCTGGTTTTAAGGATTAAGTTCCTTAATCAAAAATAAGGACCAACGGTGGCACTATCTTGGGCGGCGTAACAACGCTTCGTATTTGTGTTTGCCCGCATCAAAGACTTGCGTAAGTGCTTCCGAGTTGTGGCACGCGTCCACGAGCGATAAGCCACAAAAAGTGGTATAAGTTGCGCCCTTCCTTGGCCCCCCCTCCTCTCCTAATTCCTTCTTCTCATCGAATAAATACTTTTGGGGGCTTGGACGTAACATAACTCATCAACATATTATTAAGAAATAAATATCCTTCGGTTTTTAATTTTAAAAATATTTAAAAAAAATTATTATTTAAAGCAATTTAATAATTCTGTTCTTAATTTGAATGAAAATATACAAAATAAGTCTAATAATAAGGTGACTTATTTTACTATTCCCTATATACCATCCATATCTGATCAATTTAAAAGATTTTTCAAGAATAACCGGTTCATACGTTTGGCCTACACTGGAATTAATAAATTAAGTTATTTTATTAAAGGACAAAAGTATAAACTAGCAGCTTGTGATCGCACTAACGTAGTATATAAGATCAATTGTAACGCATCTTACGTAGGTCAAACGAAATGGTCATTAAAAACGAGAATAAGTGAACATCGTAATCACATAAATAGAAATATCACATCGCAATTTGTTATCACACAACATAGAATTGAGCATAACCAATTTGATTGGAGCAAGGTTTTAATTTTGGATGAGGAAAGGAGTTACAATAGGTGATTAATTTCTGAGTCAATTTTTATCAAAAAATAAAAAATGGGTTAAAATTACAAAATGATACGGAATTATTGAAACCCCTATATTATGATTTGGTTGCGGAAGATTGACGTTTTTATGTTTTAAAGTCTTGATTTTAACTTCGATGGACGTATTCTAATTTTTGTATATATTTATTTTTATATTATTTTGTTATCATCGACTCACTTTGTCATTTCGATCTAAACTCTCACACAATAAAGATATCTCTCTATAATTTCGCAATGTAACAGACTATCGTTAATCTGATTCCAACATAAGTTTTTAGTGATTTTGATTTTATAATTATAATTTGACTATACTAATTTATTTTAGACTCTTCTATTTTAGTGATTTCTAAAACATGCAGTTTGTTTATTCAACAAAGTATAACAGACGACATTGAAGATTTTAAGTAATGACAATAGGTTAACGATGATTTGATGATTCTGGCGCTTGCATATACAATATAATTCTTTATTCTACCAATCATATTTTATACATTGAGGATGACCCAATACCAGGGTTGAAACGTCTGTATTTTAATTTTAATTTTAATATATATTTTGTTACACACGAACAATTAGTGGTGGCTCACATTGGCTTTTCCCCATTACATCATTATATTTACATTGAGGTTATTTATATAAGATTATAAATATTTATTAACATATTGATGTGTAAGATAATTGATTTACACATATATCTACTTATTTAAATAACCTGAATTTACTTATCTCCATGATGTTTAGCAGATGAATTAAAATCCATTACTTCAAATAACAAAGATATCAAAAAGAAACATTACGAGGGTCGTCTGAAAAGTTTTGAGCCTCATCATAAAGATGGCGTTACTCGTCAAAGCCATTCTGGTATTATAATCGTGATACTTACGAAATATCTGTGACAATTGTGGCCACTTTGGACGTTCAGTTCTTGTTTGACAATCATTTGCGTCGTCATTTTGTAAAAATGGAAAAAATTGAATATCGTGCTATAATTAAATTCTTACATTTGAAAGGCAATACGTCTACGCAAATTAAAGCCGAGTTGGACGCTGTTTACGGGGACTCTGCCCCATCATTTGCCACCGTGAAAAGATGGGTAATTGAATTTAAACGTGGTCGTACCAGCTTAGCTGATGGTGAGCGTTCAGGACGGCCAACAACTGCGACCACCACCGATAATATCGAAGAAATTCATCAAATGATAATGGACAACCGTCGAATTAAGATTAGGGAGATAGCAGAAGCTGTTTGCATATCAAAAGAACGTGTTTGTCATATATTGACTAAAGAATTAGGCATGCGTAAGTTAACCGCGCGTTGGGTGCCGCGCTTGCTCACCTGGATCAAAAACGCATTCGAATGAACATTTCTAAGGCCCTGTTGGAGCTGTTTAAGCGAAACGAGATTTCTCGCGTCGATTAATAACGGTTGATGAAACTTGGATCCACCACTTCACTCCTGAAACGAAAGAACGATCAAAACAGTGGACTGCGAAGGGTGAACCTGCTCCGAAGAAAGCGACGACGGTTTTATCGGCGGGAAAGGTAATGGCGACTGTTTTTTGGGACAGTCATGGAATTGTGTTGATCGACTATCTTGAAAAAAGTAAAACAATAACAGGGACGTACTACGCATCATTGCTTGACAAGCTGATGGCAAAGATTCACGAATTGCGGTTCGAATTAATTGACCATCCACCGTATTCACTAGATCTGGCCCCCAGCGACTTTTTTCTGTTTCCTAGGCTCAAAATTTGGCTCGGAGGACAGAAATTTTCATCGAACGAGGAGGTCATCGCATCCATAGAAGCCTATTTTGCAAAGCAAGACGCTCAGTATTATTTGAATGGATTAAAGGGGTGAGAGCATCGCTGGAAAAAATGTATCGACTAAAAGGAGACTATGTGGAAAAATAAAATTGAATTTGACCGAAAAATTACTTGTTTCTATGTTAGGCTCAAAATTTTTCAGACGACCCTCGTACAATCAATGTGTGTTCATACATTCAATATACGTAGGTTGGCAATATTAGTTCTACTTTAGAAAAAATTCCTTTGATTTGATTATAAACGAAACGTTGTGACGAAAATGTGAACTGAGTACAGTGATGTAAAGTAGAAATACAGAGAGCTGCAATTATATAAAATATGGAAATTAATAGTCATCTCTTGGTTGTAGAAAGTTGTAGAAAGCAATTTATACTTATACCTACACTAATTGTAAGATAAAAAATTGTTTATTCGATTAAATTAATATACAGCTTGTCTTTATTTATTTCAATGAAGAATGAAGAATGTATTTAAGTCAAACAATGCAAAGATAGATGTAAATCAATCAATGCGAGCCAACCCAGGTTAAGCGTGTGTGAAATCGTATATTTTATTCTTAAGAAAAATTAAAAAACGTTTCAAGCCTTTCAATTGGGTCTTCCTCAATGTAAAAATAAAAATAAAATCGATGACGCATAAATTTAATATTGTATAAAAGCTGCAATACAAAGCAAATTGAAGTATCGTTAATATACATTCATAAAATGATAATAATGCTGTTTTTCGTATCTAACAAAATACTCAAATCTAACATTCCAGATTATCCGTAATTTAATAATTAATAATCAATTTAACTCGTGATATTACTGCGGTAGTTTAGTAGATTTAACGTTTCAAGACCGAAAAATTATTTCTGCGCGCGTTTCTAGGGACTACATACATAGGGGTGGCACCCAGTTGGACAAGGCTCAATTGGATACGAGCCACTCACAGCGCTTGAGACTACAAAGTTCCTAGGCACCGGTCGCTGTGATTGGTGGTGTCCAATCAAGCCGTGATCAATCGGGATCACCAACATACATGGTATATAAATTCACGCAAGAATCATACAAGCATTAAGATCTAGCTAGACCGTTTAAGGCTTCAATTTCTATAGGTTGTGTTATCACATATACGGTCCTATAATATATTATATTGTTTATTTACGTCGCCAAAAGAGACGTTGTTTCTTCATATGCCAATTATTACGAAGAATATTACTAAGGCCTCGATAGTCTAAAAGTTTAGGACGCTCGCATGGAATGCAAGAGATCCGGGTTCGACTGCCAGCCGAGGTAATATTTTTCGCAATAAGAATAAATTATTTACAGATTTTAATGTCATTCAACAGTATTAAGATCGTTTCGAAGATGCGAATAAGCATCAAAAATTTGTTAAATTACTGATCAATTTAACTCGTGATATTACTGCGATGGTTTAATAGAGTTAGCGTTTCAAGACTGAAAAATCATTTCGGTACACGTTCTGAGATTACATACGTAGTATACAGGGTGGACCATCTGAAGTGATCCAGTCAAATATCTCGAAAACTAGTAGGGATAGAGAAAAATGTTTCGTATGAAAAGTTTAGGGTTACACGGGGGAAGTATGGTACTGACCTTGAAAAATCCTTGGAAGGTCATTTTGAAGGTCATTCAGGGGTCACGATGGTTT
>NW_017298683.1:172432-173086 GCF_001594075.2 Trachymyrmex cornetzi | reverse complement strand
CGTGTAACCCTAAACTTTTCATACGAAACATTTTTCTCTATCCCTACTAGTTTTCGAGATATTTGACTGGATCACTTCAGATGGTCCACCCTGTATAACTTTAATAAATTTTATCTGATCCACTCAAAATTTTTACAGTAGCTGCCACACTAAATTCTCTAGAGAAGTACACATGATTTTTTCGATCGGTTAAAAACTTTTTTGGTTACAAGTACTTTTTATTGAATTTTTTGAGTGAAAATAAAACTTTATTTTGAAATGTTCATCATTTCTATAAAAATCAATATTTTAACATATACGTGTGTACTTCTCTAGCAAATTTAATATAGATTATAAAAAAATTTTGCTTTTTGTCCTTAGTGAAAGTGTACAGCACTTCTGCTGCAAGCTGTAGTCTCAAGCACTGTGAGTGGCTCGTGTCCAATTGAGCCGTGTCCAACTGGGTGCCACCCCTTCTCTAGCAAATTTAATATAGATTATAAAAAAAATTCTGCTTTTTGTCCTTAGTGAAAGTGTGCAGCACTTCTGCTGCAAGCCGTGGAGACCGATGAAAAAAAAGCAGTCTCACGTGCAGATAGAGACCCTTTACTAGAGACTGATCATTCGGCATACAAATGGCGGCGATAAATCGATAAATCGATTCGATCAGTTGTC
>NW_017298683.1:170750-171545 GCF_001594075.2 Trachymyrmex cornetzi | reverse complement strand
CCGCCATTAGTGTGCTGAAGTCACGTGCACCAATCAGCAAAAGTCCCGAAATGATCAGTCTCTAGTAAAGGGTCTCTACATGCAGAGTTCCAGCACCGCCATCTTAACGCGAAAAAATTAAAAAAAAATTTTTTCTAGCGCCTTTAAATATGTACGTTAAAAGCCTTCAAACCGAATTTCTATTTATTTCATTATTTAACTATAAAAAATTCTCAAAGTTACCCTAGGTTTTCGGATGTTCACTGTGGTGTTCCCCTTAAGCTAGGATAATACCATTATCCTATTGGTATAATTAACTTTATTAAAATAAATCCAATTAAAATAAATTAAGAAGCAAAAGAAATCTCTTCAGTAATCTATTTAAATATGCAATACAGTAATTTGCAAAAAATTTTATGATTTCAGTTCCCTGTTGGTATTGTTAAACAAACTTCTCGAGGAATAACGCAAACGTTGGATAAATTAGGAGCACGAATCGTCGGACTCGAATAATAAATATAAACTAAATATAAATTAATCAAAACAATTAATCAAATATATATAAATGTATTAAATAAAATGTTATATTTAATAAATAAATACATGAATATACAATATAAATACATAACTGTGTTAAATAATATAAATTATAAACAATCAAAATATAAATATAATAAATAAAATTTTATATATTTTATTATGAAAAGTTTTTATTTGAAAACTGCGCAAAATAGAATTATATAATTCCTTAAGGCGATGCTAAAGCTCCCTGTTTTACCACATTTCTATTCGGTGAAAAATCTCTGTATTGGATGT
>NW_017298683.1:170147-170718 GCF_001594075.2 Trachymyrmex cornetzi | reverse complement strand
ATAAGAACAGACGTATGCGTTTGAGTAAGACAGAATGATATATATTATATAATATAATGTAAAAACTAAATCAAAGATGTCACCACTATTATTGAATTTGGAATTAAAAGAGTCTGTACTATCGACCTTGATTGAGTTGGGTAATCGGTTTAGCATCCCCTTAAGGGGATGCTGGAGTGACGGTCGAAGTTAATCAAGATCGATAAAATCGATTTTGTATCGTCCGATTACGCCCTCTGGACGCTCAGGCTCTCATTACTTGCATGCGCTGTGAGTGCTGTGAGCACTCACGTTTTTCCAGCTGTTTCCACTGGCACTGGTAGCAGAAGCCAGCCGACTCGCTCTGTCCTTGTCGCACTACGTTCTCTCCTTGTTCGCCTTTGGCACGCTGAGCGCGAACGAGACAGCGAAAGAGAATCTGAGAGAGAGAATCCTTCTCGCTAACTCGCTGTTGTGTAGTATAGCCGTAGCTCGTAGTTTCATCGAATGAAGTATCAAGCGACCGAAATGTTTTCTCGAGCGATGGGCGTAGAGGACATTTTAGATATGCATATTACACACATATATGTAT
>NW_017298683.1:166576-169819 GCF_001594075.2 Trachymyrmex cornetzi | reverse complement strand
TATATATATATATATATATATATATGTATATCGTAATTATAATATTTTTTTAGTATACAGAATTTAATAATTCTTTTGAAAAATATACAAATATTTTTACAGCAAGTACTTGGAGATACTATAATTGTCTCACAGCCAACTGTATCAAGAATAGTATTCCGAATGTCTGTACTTTTAGCAAGTCTTTTTCATGAATATATAAAGATGCCTTCTACACCAGATGCTACAAGAGAAAACTAAAGACTTTTTAGAGAAATTGGACGTCGTAATAGAGGTATTTACCTGACATTGATGGAGCTATCGACTGTACACATGTGCGCTTAACTGGTACCAGATTTAGAATATTGATGAAGTTTACAGAGATCGAAAAGGATACATGTCGTTAAATGTACAGGTATGTATTATATACATATATATATGCGTATATATATGTATATATGTATATATATATATGTATAATTTAATATACATTATGATTTGAAATGAGCATAAAATTAATGATTACTTTAATATATTGGCCCAAACACGATGAAAAGCACAGGTAATAAGAATAAAAGAATAACACAATAGATTTTAACTTACTAGACATTTCTGTGCATTTATACATGGTTTTTAATAAATTGAAATCCGTTGCCTGTGTGTCATTCTCTGTTCCTATTGCTTGTGCTTTTTATTACATTGGAGCAATATTATTATGTATATTCTGCCATAAAATATTATTTTTCGATACGTTTGTATGTAGGCTGTGGTTGGACCTAGAACAGAGTTTTTGGACATTGTTCCAGAATGGCCTGGTAGCCAACATGATAGTAGAATATTTCAGAATTCTAGAATATATATGAGATATGTCCAACATGAATTATCAGGTACTCTAGTTGGAAACGCTGGATATCCTTGCCTACTCTTTCTTCTTACTCCTATTCAAAATCCGCAAACAGACGAAGAAATTACGTGAGTATTAGGACTAAGACACAATAAAAAGTCCAGATAATAGTTAGAATGCGACAATAGATTTCAAACTATCAAAAACCATGTATAAATACACAGCAATTTCTAGTATGTTGAAATCTATTGCCTGTGTGTTATTTCCTGTCCCTATTGCCTGTGCTTTCAGCGCTAAGGTAAATGTCATTCTTCTCTCTTATTTGTGTTTATATTTAGATCTTTAATTTTACTGTACCTAATTATAAAATGTAATATATTCCTTATTACAGTTATAATATGCTTCATAAAAGAAGCACGTCAAATCGTGGAGAGAACATTTGGTAGTTTGAGAAGCGCAGATTTCCGTGCCTAAATAGAGAATTGACCAATAAGTTCATCTGTTCAACTACAATTGTAGTCTCTTGTGCTCTATTACATAATCTTTCATTAATTTATAATGATATATTACCAGAAGAAGAATTACCAGAAAATGACGAAATGGAAGAAATGCCCTCTGATTTACTCCATTAGCAGCCGGGCGAAGATCTTGCAGTATGAGCAGCACTCATTGAAAGATTATTTCAATTTGTATTATATTCGATAAAATAATGAAAAATATAATTAGTTAAAACAAACTTTATTTCACTTTATTTGTTATAAGCATAATATTTTTTAATATAATGATATAATACTGTCTTTGTGATAACATATTTTATATAAACATTTTTTGAAACAGCATAACTTCTTAATTTTATTTCGAAAACTCTACACATAACTGTATATACATCTCTGCATTACACAAAACGTATCAACTTAAAAATCTTAGTGCAAAAACAAAAATAAACTTATATAAGTAGTCACATAACTGTATACACATCTCTGCATTGCACAAAACATATCAACTTAAAAATCTTAGTGGAAAAATAAAAATAAACTTATATAAGTAAATTAATCATTATCCAAAAATCAGGGCTAATGAGAGTCATCAATGATGGACGGCGCAATACTCTTATATAAGTAGTCACACATAACCGTATACATATCTTTGCATTGCACAAAACATATCAACTTAAAAATCTTAGTGCAAACATAAAAATAAACTTATATAAGTACTTACAGAATTTTCGAACATATTGGGTTTTGATTGATCCAAAAATCGATTACTTAATACCGTACGCACATGCTCTACTTTGGTTTTTTATTGGATGAAATTGTGGTGTACTTCTGCCCTCTTTCGGATTCAATCGGCCTCAATCAAAACCCACTACACTCAAAAACATTCCTAGAATTAAGCTTTTTTGTTTTAGCTTTAGTTCATATTCTATATTATAGACGTATACATTTTTCTTTTTCTTTTTGTAGTTGTAACTCGGCTAGTTCGGCCTTTACAGTAGCTGCTCGAATTTCCAAAGCATGTAATTCCTTTTGAAAATTTTCTTTCATTATGACCATTCTGTTTTCATGAGTTTTTCGTAAATTTGCCATTTCTTTTCCGTCTTCCATTATCCTTTTTATCCTTTCAATCCTTATGGCATTTTCATCATTATCAAGATTTTCTGGTATTTTTGCTGGTTTTTTAGTTTATGAATAAAAGTTGTCTAAACTTTTTCTTTTCGAAGAAGACGCTGTAAATACAATAATATTTAATCAAGATTATACGAATTATATTTTATAAGGAAATATTATTTAATAGTAACAATTACATTACCTTTGTTTAAAAAGTCAATCTTTTGATTTTCTTTGTCTACAGCCTTTTTAGTTATTCTTTCATCTAAAATATTGTAAATAAAAATAAATTTAAATTCAACGAATACAAATATTAAAAACTCTTGAAATTTAAAAAAAAATCACGGCAAAAGTTAGGCAAATGAAAGTACTGCATGCTAATTTGTGCACAAGCATCCAATAAGTTTATATTTATAATAAAATTATATTTGATTTGCTGTTATGAATTTGTAACAGCAAGTAAAAAAATATAATGTACTTATAAATCTATACTTTTTGGACGTGTGCGCACCAAATTTTGCGATTACAACCAATTAACCAGACTGAATTTTATAGTATTTTAAATTCTAGGACGTTATTTTGGTTACAAAAAACTCTGAACTATGCATTTGGCTAGGTCCGTTTGACTCTACTTTAAGTCATTTGTTGACGATTACAGTAGTAATTTAATGAAAACAATAAAAGAATATATATAAATATACAATTAAAGGCTCTCAAGAGATAATCTAACAAATAAATATTGCCTATTAGAGCCGACACAGTTCTTATGTGTAACAAATACATTTATTGGTAAAAAACCATATAATATAATAT
>NW_017298683.1:161466-164676 GCF_001594075.2 Trachymyrmex cornetzi | reverse complement strand
GGTGTACGTATGACAGAACACAGAAATCATATCAATCGAAATACTTCTCAATCTTCTGTTATTACCGAACACAGATTACAGACTACTCACGATTTTGACTGGGAAAACATTAAAATTTTAGACAGGGAAAAGTTCTGGAACAAGAGAATGGTATCTGAAATGATCCACATTAAAAAACAAAAGCAGGGATTGAATCTCCAGAATGACACGCATAAGCTTGACCCTTTGTATGAGAGTCTGTTTTCGATTTCTTGATGTACGTGCTATTATGTTAATTAATACAATCGTTTTGACTACATATGTGAATTTTAATTGTATTTCTGACTATATTCTGTTTTGTCAATGTTTTATTCTCTTTATCTTTATATTTTTAAATCTAATTCGTATACATCACTGTTATTGACATGTTTTCGGTTTGCGTCTTGTCAGTGTGACTTTAAATAAAAGTAAAAATATCTCGCATTAACAATCGAGACTTCGAGCGGTAGAGTCATTTCAAGCATCATGCCTTGTAAGCCGTTTTCTGTTTTAATATTTCAGTGACCTTTTCTTGGCTTCAATTTTCAAATTTTAATTATTTTATTTTTATTACATGTGCAGTGATTTATCAGTCTTTGACAGGACGCATCTTTGAAATTACGTCAACCGTATTTCTCTGATATAGTTTTTGACATGTAAGTTTTTCGATTTACTTTTTTCGACGAATTTGGTTTTGACTTCCACATAAGTTTTTATAAGCGAAATTCTTTAAACATTCCTGTTCATTATTTTTCATAGCAATTTTGCCAAACTGTTGTTATGCTAATGTTATGGACACAATCTACGCGATGATCTTACCGTGATTTTTCAACTGTTTAATTACTTTCTCATCTCTATTGGTACTGAAGAGGACCCAAACAAGAGGGTCGAAACGTTTACCTATACTAATTTTGATATTATATTATATGGTTTTTTACCAATAAATGTATTTGTTACACATAAAAACTGTGTCGGCTCCAATAGGCAATATTTATTTGTTAATTTAATGAAATTTTTTCTTTGAAATTTACTGTGCTGTTTGGAATTTTTAATACTGTAATCTCAGAGCGATAATGGTTAAATACCGATTAAATTTAAAATTGTATTATTGTTAACATTGAGAATGACCCGATTGGGGTCGAAATGTATGTTCTAATAAACTTTCTGTTTGTTGATTTTATAATTAAAATCAGGACCTTACTTGTAGCCCTATTCTCTCTCTCTCTCTCTCTCTCTCTCTCTCTCTCTCTCTCTCTCTCTCTCTCTCTCATTATTTAATTTTTTTAAAATTATTTGACCCTTGCTTCCTTATTTAAAATTAATATGATTTTTTAAAAGTTTTTCTATTTTATTCTATTTTTAAGTCGTTTTAATTTTACCTTCTTGCACATTAATTTCATCAATTAATATAACATTATTGTCTTTTTCCATATCATTTTGTAAAATATTAAAAATATCTTCGCTCTTTTCTGAAACGTACATAAAACAAAAGTCTGTAAAAATATTAAAATTTATAAATTTTATCTATCAGATATTATTTTATTTAGTTATATATATCAGATAATAAAAAATTTTTTAAATTGCTTTCTTATATCTCTCTATTCTTCTGTATCTATCTTCTTATATATTTATTAATATATTTTCGAAACTATTTACCATCAATTTCACTTTCTGTCATATTTGATGTAAAATAACAGGAGCCGTTGTCATGAGATGTGGTGCTATTGTCACTATATCGGGATCATAGTTGGGCACATTCACGAATAAAGAATAACGAATAAAGAATAAAGTCTTATTCATAACTAAAAAATAATTTTTTATTCGAATATAAATTTATTTTGTGTCTCTAAAATAAAATTATATTCGAATAACATTTATATTCGTGTATGTGGGAATAATGTATTCGAATGAATAATATATAATTCAACATATATAGATACATTTAATATGTGTGTATTGTAAAGTATAATGTAGAACAATTTTTTTTATTAAACTTTATTTTACACTAAACGTAGTCCAAAGTGATAACGAAGGTATGAAGCGTGGTGAAACTTGTAGGGTACAATTAGTAACTAACAATGAGTGGATATTATTTGGAATGTGGATCTTCATTTTCGTACAGTGACCTCGTGACAGGCTCGTGAAAGGCTCGTGAAAGGCTTGTGTTCTAGGAACAATATAATACAAAATAGAACAATACGAATAACAAATAATACAAATAAAGAATAATGCAAATGAAGAATAATACGAATAACGAATAAACATCAATAATACAATGACGAATAATATGAATAATGAATAATATAAATAACAAATAATGCAAATAATAAATAAAATTCTATTTCAATAATATTCTAAATAAAAAATTATTCGAATAGTGCCCAACTCTGATCGGGATAAATATTTATCTCTGGAGGTGGTGGACCACCACTAGTTGCCAAACGAGTCTGTTTTTCTTTGGTTAACAATTCTCTCTGAGACTGTTTCAAATTTGTCCACATTTTTTCCAATTGTTGTAATGTACGCTATAACAGGAAAAAGATTGATATTACTGTTAAATATGTGCATAATTCAAACTGACCTTTTTTTAATATTTACCTCTTGTGAAATCATTGAGCATTCGTTGTATTGCTTCCATATCTCATTCCAAGCAATTTCTTTATCATGAAGAGTTGATGAATCGCTCTTTTTTACTTCAATAATATGCTTGAAATCATTTAAAATTTCAAGGAAAATTTTCTTTTCTAACTGTTTGGTACAATATCTTCATGTTTGTTAATTCGCCGATTTTTCTTTTAGCGGTATGCGAAGGCCCGCCAATTTCGCGGAGTGATATCCGTTCTCACGCTTTGCGACTGCGCGTGGTGCGCCATCGATGCGCGTCTCCTCGATCATTGATTAGATCAATGGCTGCCATAGCGACGAAACGAACGCACGTGTCCTCTTTCGTGCGTGAAAATCTTCTAGAAATCTTTCGATACGTTTGTAACGCGACCGTCCGCACACAAGGCGAATAAATTTTATATTTATGTTTATAGATAGATAGATAGATACATAGATATTTTATTGCTTCCCCTTAGGGTTACAATTCTATTTACATCCACGCAACTTACCTTAATCTACATTACAAAAATTTTATTCTATCTTACACACTACCTAACGCTTCTCTCTCTCTCTCTCTCTCTCTCTCTC
>NW_017298683.1:156862-161298 GCF_001594075.2 Trachymyrmex cornetzi | reverse complement strand
CCCCCCCCCCCCCCCTCTCTCTCTCTCTCTCTCTCTCTCTCTTCCTCATTCATTTTCACTCCCACACTCTCCACAACTTTCCTTATTTCCTCCACCTCCCTCAACCAAACCTCCCCTTCCCCTTCATCTCCCAATGTCCACCACCTCCTGCCACCTCCTTCAAACCCCACCCTCCAACTCCTACATTCCTCCCACACATGTTCCCATGACTCCACTCCACTCCCGCATAACCTACATTTCTTCCCCTCCTCTCCTTCCCAATATCTCCCTTCCCACATCTCATTTCCTAATCTAAATCTTATCACCCTTCTCCATTTTCTCTCCTCCCATCCCTTTTCTAAATATGCCGGAATTCCTTCCCCCTTTACCCATCCATACTATCTGTTATATCTCATTACCTTTATTTTTCCCATCTTTCCTCCTTCTGTTTCTCCTTGTCCTTTTCCTGCAACTCTTCAAACTTGAGCTCTCCCTCTAATTCCCCCTCTTGCCATCTTCCTAACTCTATCCCCCTATCCCTGAAATATTGTCCCCTTTCTTCCTCCCATCCTTCTAATCTTTTCCCCTTCCTTATATTGTCCCCATCTCATCTAAACATAACCGCGCCAACAACCTTCCCCCTCCCCCCTTCATCTTTCCTCAAATGCCCACGCCTTTTTTCCCGCCCTACCTCTTAACTTTTCCCTTTGTATTTCCTCCCTTATCATATAACCAGGTGTCCTTCCCTCCACCCCTAACACCCACCTTGAATACCTATCCTGTAATCTCTCCATCACTTCTCTCTCTTTCCATCCCTATATTTCCACCCCATAACTAACCATCGCCCATATTAATACATCAAACAACCATATCCACTTCTTCCAATCTTTACCAAATCTTCTTTTCCCGATCCCCCATACCTGTCCCATCACTGCCACCGCCTTTGCCACCCTTTCCTTTATATGCTCCTCCTGCCCCCCATTCCTCTGCAACGTATATCCTAAATACTTGAATCTCTTTATCTCTTCGATCCTCTTTCCCTTCTATCTCCAGCCCATCTTATTGCTTCTGCCTCCTCCCTTCCTAAATCTCATTATTTTATAGCGTATTCGATTTACTGACTCGACCCGACTCCGAGTCAATAGTCTGTTCTGTTTAGCTGCAAAAGAAGAGCTAAATTGTGTAAGAAATGCAGCTAAAAAGAACAGACTGTTGACTCAGAGTCGAGTCGAGTCAGTAATCGAATACGCTATTAGTTTTTTCCCTATTTAATTCTAAACCTTTTCTTTCTATATACGCTTCCAACCTTACCAACATACTCCTCATGCTCCTCTCATCTTCCGCCAGCAATACCACATCATCCGCATACGCCAAACTATATATCTTTCTGTCTCCTAACTTCACTCCCCCCCGCATTTAACCCTTCCCATCTCTTCTTCTAGGTCCGCCATTAATAAATTTAACAGCAGGGGATTCAGTTGACACCCCTGTCTTACTCCCCTTGTCGTCCAAAAACTTTCTCCTACTTCCTCTTCTCCCACTCTCACCCTACTCTTCGTTTCCCTCAATATCTCATCCACCCTTTCCACCAGCCCTTCCTTTACCCCCTCAGCTTTAACGCCACCACCAATACTCCCCTATCCATCGAATCAAACGCCGCTATCAAGTCCACGAATAAGGCCACCAATTTTCCCTCTTTTTTCCTTACCTGTTTGTTTATTAAGTAATTCAACACACTATCCAGTGTCCCCATCCCCTTTCTGAAGCCCGTTTGATTCGGTGGAATCAACCCCTTCCCTTCCACCTCCTCTCTTAACCTTTCCGACAATGCCGTCGTAAATATTTTATACAGAGTCGGAATTATCGACACCCCCCTATAGTCCTTACCTCCTCTCCCTACCCTTTCTTCCTCTCCGGCACCACCACTTCCTCCTTCCATTCCTCCGGCCATCCTTCCCCTTTCCATGCCTCATTATATTCCCTCCATACCCATTCCTCCATACGCTCCCCCCCCATACTTTCACACCTCGTTTGGAATCCCATCCACCCCCATTGCCTTCCCATCCTTTAAATTCCTAATCACCCTTCTAATTTCCTCCCTACTCAAATCCATTTCTGTCCCACGCCTTCTCCTTTCCCCTTCACCCCTTACCACTCACCCTTCCATCCCTGCCAATAATTCTTTAAAATATTCCTCCCACTCCCTCATCTCTATCCCCTTATTTACTCTCTTCCACTTCTTCCTTTCCCTGTTTACTATTTCCCATACCTGTCCCTCATTCTTCGCTCCCTCCACTTTTCTTTCCCACATATCATTCTCTTCTTTTTTCTTGTTCCCATATAGCTCCTTATATTCCTTTTTTTGTTTCCAGTACTCCTTCCTTCCCCCCTTACCCTTCCTCCATTCCCTTAATACCCTTCTCACCTCAACCTTCTTTTCTGTACACTCTTCATCCCGCCATCCCCTTCCCTTCATTTCTTTCCCTCTCTCCTTTTCTATGCTTCCCAATATCTCTTTTATTCTCTCTCCCATTTCCTTCATCCTCTCATTGCCATCCCCCTCGCTCCATTCCAATCTCCCTACCCTCTATCTAAATACCTCCCTACATACCTCATCCCATACTCCCCTACCTATCCCTCTCCTCTCCCCTCCCTTTTCCCTCTTCCTACCTCTTCCTCCCCTCAGTGATACTACCAACGAGTGGTGATCCGAATTTATTTCCTCCCCAATTTCCATACTCTCTATCTCCTTTCTTGTCTCCTCATCCACCAATACGTAGTTAATCACTGAATCCCCCCTTCCTCCTGTATATGTCCAGTTTCCTTTCTCATCCCCTTTCACATTTCCATTTTAAATCGACCATCCCTTCTCTCTTATAACTTCCAATAACTTGTTCCATCCTTGTTCTTCTTACTATCCATTGAACTTCTTTCCTCTTCCTCCTCACCCTCATTCTCTTCCCTTACTCTTCCTCCCTCTCTTCCTGTTCTCGCATTAAAATCCCTCCCAATCACTGTTTTTACCCATTCCTCTTTTCTCTCCATCCATTCCTTTATATTCTCCAACTTACTTTCCAAATCCATATTAACATACACTCCCACTATCTTTAACCTATTCTCACCTACTCTCATTATTCCCGCCATCATCCCCTCTACTTCTTTCTTTCCCTCCACCCTCTCATAACAATCCCTTTTAATACCCATCAACATTTCCCCCATTCCCCTTCCTTTTTTATTTCTCTTTTTCGCCGCCTGCATTCTCCATACATAATCCTCCGGCAATCTCTCTCTTATATATTTCCATCCCTCCTTCTCCTCTACCCATGTTTCACCTTACCCCACTTATCCCCCCCTTCCTATTCCCCCTGCTCCTGCCTCTTTTTCCTTGCTCTTTCCCCCTCTTTACATACCTCTTCCTCCTTACTCCCTTCCCCCTCTCCACATTTCCTGCCCCTACCATCCCTTAACTCCTCAACCTCTTCATCCCATTTCTACCATTCACCTTCAATCCATACTCCCCCCCCCTCCGTCCCATCCTTGCCCTTCCTCCCTCTTTCATTACCACTTATTTCATCCTCTAACTCATCTTCCTCTCTTTCCAAGTCAAATCCTCCTCGATCCATATATCTCTTCCCTTCATCCTCCATTTATTGCTCATTATTCTCCCCTTATCCTCTACACTCCCCAACGTTACCACTACCATCCACCCCTTCTCCTTCCTACCCCCCCTCTACCTTTCTTATTCTCTCTATCCCCACCCCTACATCTATACTTTCTATTACCTCCTTGATTTTCTTCTCTATTTTCCCTTCTTCTACCTTCACCCCCTTACCATAATATTTTTTTTCCTTTCCTCCCTCTCCCTCCATTCACTCTTTCTCTCCAATCTTCTTAACCTTTCCATCCAAATTTCATTCCCTTCTCCCTTTCCCCTCTCCCCTAATTACCTCCATCCCTTTCCCCTCTTTCCTCCTGCTTTCATTTTACCCAATTCCCTTTCCAGCGCCGTTATCCTCTCCTTCATTTCCTCCTTTTCCCTCATCCATTTTTCTTCCCTCTCCTTCATTTCCTCTTTTATCCTCTCCACTTCCTTTCCCATCCACTCCTTTTGCCCCTCAGCTACCTCCCTTATTTCCTTTCTAACTCCCTTTAATCCTTCCCTCATTTCCTCTCTCATCTCTTTTAGCCACTCCCTCATCCCCCCTTCTTCCCCCATTTTCACCGGTGATCTTATCGTTTTCTTACTTTTCCTAAACACCTCTTCTATCTTCTCTCTCTCTACCTCTACCTCTCCTCCCTCCCCTTTCCTTTTCCTTTTTAGAAATCTCGTTAAATCCCCCATACTTTCTCGCCTATCTTTGTCTATATTCCTAATTCTATCCGTCATCTATTCTCCTTCTTTATTTCTCCCTTTCATCCTCTCTCCCTCTCTCTCTCTCTCTCTCTCTCTCTCTCTC
>NW_017298683.1:122197-156499 GCF_001594075.2 Trachymyrmex cornetzi | reverse complement strand
CCCCCCTCTCTCTCTCCCCCCTCTCCCTCACTCTTTAAGTCTCCCTTTCGAACACACTCGATCTCTCTCTGAACCGACTCGTAATCCTTGTCTTCCGAACCGATCTGCTCTTCCTCCTATGCTTTTCCGAACGCACTTGCTCCCACCATCCGCTTCCAGATCCCGCTACCTCTCCCCTCGCGCTCTATCCTACCAAATATCCCCTAACTTCAATCCCTTACTTCTCTCTCCTTTTCCTCGCCCCAGCCCTTTTCCTCCACTATCATACTCTCACACCCTTCCCTCCACTCCCTCTCTCACCACCGTTCACTATCTCTCACACCTCTCTCTCTCTCTTCACTTTCACTCTTTGCTCTGCACACTAACTGTCGACCACCTTCTCACAACACACCGGAAACGGAAGTCCAAATACTTTATATTAACTCAGAGAAAGTGTTCCTTATTTCTCAACCACGTATTCGCGACGCATACTTTCCGCGGAAAAGACGTGGAAGCTCGGTCCAGTGAGCGACTCGTGCATACGCCCCGCACCGCCGAGCGAACATTATTTTGGTCCTTCGAGCCAAATGCTCAAATATCCGTGGCCTCAGTGAAGTGGCGGTTTACAAGTTCGACAGAATTATCGTATTGAGACATCCATGAGTGCTCGCTCACGACATGTAGCCTCGCACGTCCGGGCACGCCATAAACCAACGGCAAGCATCAGCTTGTCGGGAATAGCAGCATCAAGCATCCACGAGGCTCGTGCTCACTCACGATACGTAGTCTCGTACGTTCGGCTACGTCATCGACCAACGGCAAGCATCAGCTTGTCGGAAACATCAGCAAGCATCCGCGAGGCTCGTGCTCAGCCACGACAAGCATCCTCGCACATCCCAGCCAGCGTCGAGATGCCGGCAACCAGTGACCGGTTGCGAGCGGGAAATCCAGCATCCACGCGGAAGTCGCTGCTGCGCGCCAGCTGAGGAGGTTTCCATCTTCAAGGGAAGCATCTTCGAGGAGAGCATCTTCGCCGTGCCAGCATTCAACCGAGGGGCATCTACCGTTTCATCAACGCGTTCTTTCATTTGCGCGCGTATTAAGGTAAGAAAAGCTAAAATTTCCGCTGCCAACCAGAACTCTCGCGTCTTCGCCGCGCATACGTATTCGTATCTTCGTTCAACATGACTAGCGAATCGAATCTCGCCGATCTCAAGCGACAGCGCACAACGATAAAGAGCGCGTGTATGCGAATCAGAACGTACGCGGTGTCCATTAACGTTATTAATCCGTTCATAGCAGCACAGCTCGAAGAGCGCAAACTAAAATTAGAGCATTATTGGTCGGAATACAATGTGGTGCAGTCGCATATCGAATCATTACAGGAAGCTGAAAGTGTAGATCGAACGAACATCAAAGAAGTTTTTATGCTGTATCCGCCAAAATTAGAGAGATTTTGTCTCCCGCGCTGACGACGCGACCCTCCATTTTTCCCCATCCTCCTAAAGTACTCACGATTCGGATGTGTCACGCGTTCGTTTGCCTAAACTCAATTTCCCGACATTTTCCGAGAAATACGATGAATGGCTTCCATTCTTCGACACTTTCAACTCGGTCATACATTCCAATGCTGCGTTTAGCAATAGTCAGCAATTTCAATACCTGCGGGCGTCACTTACCGGTGATGCGCACGACATAATCAATTCATTAGAAATTTCAGACGCAAATTATGAGGTAGCTTGGTCTACCCTCAAACAACGATATGATAACAAGCGTGTTATCGTGCAAACTCACGTCAAAGCCATGATGGAATTGTCAGCCATGGTGAAAGAAAATTTCGGTTGATTTACGAAAAATATCAGACGGTGCCACAAGCATTGGCATGCTTTAAAGGCCCTCAGGCGTCCCATTCAGCACTGGGATGACCTTCTTATCACTACTCTGAGTTCTAAACTAGATTCGATTACATTGCGCGAATGGGAATCTTCGTTAACGGGTAATAATTTGCCGTCCTTAAAACAATTCTTAGATTTCATTGCTCATCGGTGTCAAGTCCTCGAGGTTACGGGTAAATGCAACAACATAACCTCAAAGAAATCCGATGCAAAATCACAATCAGGCACTAAACGCCAATCCGCGTGCGCGGCCACTGTCAAGCCGAAATGCCATTTTTGTCAAGGCGAACACGCCATCTACTATTGCAAAGACTTTGTGGCATTGCCGGTCGCGCAAAGAACTTCGGAAATTCGTAGTCGCAAGTTATGCGTTAATTGCCTAAGATCTTCCTCTCACACGTCGAGCAAATGCGCTTCAGGATGTTGCAAGATTTGTCGCGCTAAGCATAATACACTGCTTCACGCAGCCGCGACCGCGGTGTCTTCATCAAATAGTGCCGAGAGTAACGATTCGTCAAAGGTCACAAGTTCTCCGTCGATGGTAGCTACACACGCATCGGGAGTCGTCAATAGTGATCAAGTTATATTATCAACAGCCGTAGTACAGGCTTACGATAGCAAGAGCTCGCTCAGACCCTGTCGCGTATTGTTGGACTGCGGCTCACAGGCAAATTTTGCATCACGGAGACTCGTCAAGGCGCTTGGTTTGAAAACGCGACCATTAAGCGTATCAATCTCAGAGGTCAACGGAACGGTCGCCGCATTCAAGTAACTCAGGGTTAGGGTTAGGTTAGGTTACAGTCGCGTTCAAGTTCGTTCACGACGGTGATCGAATGCATAGTTGCGGACCAGGTAACTGATAAAATCCCAGCTTTCTCTTTGAAGCGTGACATGTTCGAATTCCCGCGCAATATTCAATTAGCCGATCCGCAATTTTATTTATCAGCAGAAATTGACTTGTTGATTGGAGCGGAGCTATTTTGGAATTTATTATACGTCGGGCAAATAAAATCGTCGGACAAACATCCGACACTTCAGAAAACGCGTTTAGGATAATGGATCTTGGCAGGTCGTTTAGTCAGCGTTACACAATCAAGTGCCAAAATACATTCGTTTCATGCCTCCGTCACGAATGCTCAATCACACGATCAAGTTAGCCGATTCTGGCAAATGGATGACGTATCCACCGGGACAAATAGCTGCACTACAAAGGAAAGTATTTGTGAGCACCATTTTTTGGACAACGTATCTCAAGATCCTGGGAGAAGATACATAGTTAAGCTCCCGGTTAAAGAGGAGGTGATCGAAGAGTTTGGGGACTCGCGAGACGTCGCCTTGAAGCGTCTGAAAGGTCTCGAGCGGCGTTTCAAACGCAACCCCGAACTTAAGATTCAATACACGAAGCTTCTCGATGAGTATCTCTCGTTAGGGCACATGCGTCGAGTGGACCCGGTTCCAACCGACGAGACGACATCGTTTTATCTTCCTCACCATTGTGTCTTCAAAACAGTTAATGAGGCATCAAGGATTAGAGTCATCTTCGACGCATCATGTCGCAGCAGCTTCGGTGTTTCGTTGACGCGCTTTTGGTGGAACCGGTTGTTCAACGAGGGGGTGATCCCGATTGATTACGGCTCGATTGGACACCACCAATCACAGCGACCGGTGCTTAGGAGCTTTGTAGTCTCAAGCGCTGTGAGTGGCTCGTGTCCAATTGAGCCGCGTCCAACTGGGTGCCACCCCGGCAGATATTGGTGCACCCATCTCAAACGTCCTTGCAAAGGATATTATGACGCGCTGATGTCGATACCTATGAGTTGAATACTGTTACTTACGGCACCGCCTCTACTTCATACTTGGCTACGAGGTATCCCAAGCACCTGGCTGAGCAACATACGTCGCAATATCCCCTTGGCTCCATGTGCGTACGTCGGGACTTCTATGTTGACGACTTGCTCACCGGGGCGGATACGATTGAGGAATTAAAGGTAGTCAAGGAAGAAACAGTACAATTACTGAAACGGGACATTCCAGCTGAGTAAATGGGTCACAAATTGCCCTGGGCTGCTAGAAGCTAGCGATCGTGGGACCTGGTCAACATCAGTGACGATGCTGTCGATTCATGCATTCTAGGTATGCATTGGAATCAACGCGACGATACATTTCAATTTTTTTACAATTTTGAGGCGACTGATTTCGTCTCTAAACGAATCATATTGTCGGAAACCGCCAAATTGTTCGACCCATTTGGTCTTTTGGAACCTGTTATTGTCATCGCAAAGCTCATCCTTCAGAAATTATGGCAATCCGATGTTCAATGGGACGAGTCCGTCCCTTAAAACATTCATACGCGTTGGCTTGCTTTCAAGACGCAGAGATTATAAATCAGCTGCAAATTCCGCGCTGCGTCAAACCTATTTCCGACCTACAAACTGTAGAAGTCCACGGGTTCTGTGATGCTAGCCAGACCGCTTATGGCGCCTGCGTATATGTGCGCACTAAACTCGGCTCGGATGAATATCATTCTACGCTGCTATGCTCAAAATCGCGTGTGGCCCCTTTTAAGGCCGTATCTTTGCCACGGCTTGAGTTATCCGCTGCCTTGTTACTAGTGCGCTTGATAGACAAGGTCAGGGAATCTTTGGACTCACTGCAACCCCATATATATTTATGGTCGGACCAGAGAGGAACCTGAGAGAGGCAATGCCAGCCTAAAACCTGTAACCGCAAAATACTGCCGCGCACTACTGCCCTCTGACAAAGTGGAGGTAAACTACATAGCTCTGAGAGTAATACGTCCACTTTTCTGAGGGTAATACGTCTACTTTTCAACTCGAGATGATAAATTGATACTTGTTTCGTATAATCGTGCTACATTCACAAATTGTGAATCAGAAATATTAATCTCTGCAATCTTACATGCGCGTGACGTTTATTTCGCTTAAAAGTATTAACATTAAGGTTATATTATATTTTTACAAATGTGTTAATATTTATATTTTAAATAAACTATATACATATGAATTAAGTTGTATTTCAAGCATTTTATTTTTATTAGACACATTTTTGTTTACTTTATTTGTTATTATTTTCTTATTACAATACTAATAAAATTTGAAAAATATATAATGACAAAATTAATCTAAATAACTTTTGTGTATAAGTACTTTAAGTATTTAAAATGCAATTATATTAAGTGTCATTGCGACGCAAGAATTAGGTGTTTTGTAAATAAACGAATAATATATATATTTTGTTAACAATAAAATAGATTAAAAGACCCGGTAAAAAATTTTTCATGCATGAATATGTATAAATATGTATAAACATACTTAACACGCATAAATAATTATATATTCATTAACATATATAATTATATATGAAATATGTCTATACATGTTCATACATCCTTTTTTCTTTTATAAAATTTATACTTTTTAGTGTAATAAAAATAATAATAGTAATGTGAAAACATTAAAAATAATTAAAAAGGTAATATTTTCGCATGTTTGTTTTAGAAAAAATCAAGTTTGAAGAAATAATGTAAAATAATTACTTACGTATAATTACATATAAAATTATGCATAATTATGTATGAGCAATTTTTTTTACATCTTTCCAAACTTGTTTTTTTCTAAAACAAACAATCCGAAAATTATCCCTTTAATTATTTTTTATGTTTTCACGTTACTATTATTATTTCTATTACACTAAAAAGTAATTTTATAAAAGAAAGAAGGATGTATGAACATGTATGGACATATTTCAAATATAATTATACATGTTTATGAATATTTATGCGTGTTTATACCGAAACATTGGTGATGATTGTGCTGTGGTGCATCGACGACCTTTTATGATTTATAAGGTATTAATAAATCGAAGGCTTTTTTCTTTCAATATTTAACAGATAAGTTAAGGAAAAATTGTCAATGTGAGCCAACACAAGATGTTCCTTTGTGAAATATCTGTCATATATTATCTAGAGTATAAATTACAGACGTTTCGACATTATTATATTGTGTCCTCTTTAAATTCTAGATAGTTTAAGACTTCCGATAATAAATTTACCTCATAAATGTGTGTAAAGTAGTAAGATGGCCTTTTTAAAATTTTGAATTATATTTCAGTTTTCTTTTTCACTCACAAATTCAATTATTAATTTATATTTGTAACATTCTGTTGCTTAATTAATTTTTGTAATTATTTATTTGCAAATTCTACAAACATACGTTAATTTTTCCTTTTGAGTTAACAATTCGCTTATTAATTGATATATATATTTTTTATCGTTATTGATTAATCTCTATATTTAATGAATTGCAATTTTGACGAGGGTGGATTATAAATTGCTACATAATGTTGAGCATAATTTGACACGTTTAAAAAAAAAAAAATTTTACTGCGAAATCCAGATTTTAATTTTGACGCATAAACTTTGGTATTAAAAATTTGTTTCAAACTACAACAATAATTTACTGTTCTTATATTTATTGTATCTATGACTGAACATTATACATATACGAGTATGTTAAATATGTTACATACGTAAGATAGGTTAAGATCAGCTAAGTAATAAGAATGTACTGTCTTTATATTTTATATTTATTATGACTTAATGTTTATCGTTAATGCGACCTTTGTCAATTTTAAAATTTCATTAGACATACTCGTCACTCCAGATAGAATGGACGAAGTTTGAACAAAGCTACATCGATTGTATTATAAAATGTTATTTGAGTTTAGTGTGAATATTAATATATTATTCAAGGTTTGATGAGATTTGGCGATCGTGTGGGTGAGTTACTCGTTATTTTAATGGATGAATTCAAATATCTTATATATATAAATTTAAAACAGATAACACTACAGTTTTGGCAACCTGCGAGTGGCAACTCTACATCGAACGATCGTTGAAATGTTATTTGGTTAAGAAATTTGCTGATGAAGATTCCAAAGAGAATCGAAACGTTCAAGATGTCAATATTTCAAATAAAGATGAGATCAACACATCATATGAAGTAACAAATTTTATTTATGAAGATTTATTGCGCACCTTCGCTCGCGCCGACTCTCATTAGCCCACATTTAGGTTATTTTTTGGTATTTTGTAAATAATATATACAAACAAAATTTTTAAGTAAAATATAGAATGTTCTAAATGAAGTATATGTTTGAGTCTGAGTCTTACCTTCAAAAAATTTAAATAAAAAATTAATAGTTATCGATAAAATGTAACTAAATAAAGTTAAAAAGTTAAGAATTTAAAATGTAACTAAGTTAAGTTAAAATTATTTAACTTTTCAACTTTTTAACTTAACTTTTAGCTTTTTAACTTGGCACTACCCAACCTTGCAAATAATTGTTTACTTACTTCAAGAAGAACCTTACTGGACAACAGCTATGTTACTGGACTAATGTAACACAAGATTGTAATCAAACTGCGCCTTGAACCAAAAGATTTTTATTTCTTGCAGATTTTCGCCGGGCGGCGAGTTACCGTGCCTTCAACCTGTCCAATTAAGGTTATATAGTATATACACATAATTGTTAGAACTCGGTCAGGACAGGTTGAAGGCACGGTAATTCGCCGCCCGGCGAAAATCTGCAAGAAATAAAAATCTTCTAGTCTACTTTAATCTATTATTAATCAGGGCCTCCCAACTCCCCTCTTGTAAACGCGGTACCACCGTTAGTGGTGCCCTCAGCTTATGACTCCCGGAAAAGCAGAACTAATATTCAATATGGCCGCTATATATATAGGTTGTCATGGCATATATATATCATATATAGGGTGTCTGATCCAGTTTGATCACCCGCAATCAGGATGCACTACAAGATCAAGCGTTTTATAAGCGAATCTACCGAAATCGGATCAGACAGAGAACCTGGATCAGACACCCTATATCTGCTTTTCCGGGAGTCATAAGCTGAGGGCACCACTAACGGTGGTACCAGGAGTTACGAGGCCCTGTTATTAATAACGTGGAAAAACCGCGATATGAGGGACGTCTGGAATCGACCATGGAATGGAAAATCACGAGTGCTACGTACGCGGCTATACTCGACGCCTCTGAATCTAAAGGTTTCTATTGGAGGAACTAAAGCCTTGTGTTCACGATGCTAGAAATCGGTCCGAGATCTCGGATAGAGAAAAAATTAACAAATCACATTTGAACAATTTGATCACATGACCATTGCGATTGGTCAATTCTTTCTTCATCCGAGGTCTCGGACCGATTTCTAGCATCGTGGACACAAGGCTTAATAGAAATATTACGGAAATAGCCGATTTCAGAATGAGAATGTACTTAAGTACGTCTTTGCCAAGTTGATCTCAAATCAAATAAAACTTACTTGAGCAAAATCTTCTTCGTGAAGATCGTCTTATTTCACAACTATATGAAATATATCAATCTTAAGACGATCTTGATTGAATAAGATTGACTTGGGCCGGTATTCATAGTCGGGTCTTATATTTAAGACCGTCTTAAGTACAGTCTTAAGATGTCATGAACCAATCAGAAGGCCGCATTAGCGACTTAAGACATTAGGGTATATCCACACATACTTGCATAGCCGCATAAACATATGCATAAAGAAAATTATCCAATTGCAGTTCTCTTTTAAAGTCGTACATAAAGTGTGATTGGATAATTTTCTTTATGCATACGTTTATGCGGCTATGCAAGTTTGTGTGGATATACCTTTACTTAAGACGGTATTAAAATAAGAACCGATTATGAATACCGGCCTTGGTCAAGATTAACTGGTAAAGGTGCAATAAAGGTCGATCCTCTTAAAAATCGATGAAATTATGCTCATTCAACGCGTTTTTCCATAAAACGAAAGAATCTGGTAGAAAAAAGCGCCTCTCTGCCCCGTGAACCGAGATATTAAGCGTTAAAGTTCACGACTATTCAGGTTAGAATATCTGTCATACCGACTACGTGTAGTGCTACAAGTATGCCTTCTTCATGCTCTTTGACTTCATGCGCATGCGCTTGGTTTCGTTTCAGTCAGAGTGCACGAAATTTGAAATCAATGCTATAAAATAAATTAAACGTATGTAGTAGTGCTTAGACAGTGTCCGCTTGGAATATTTGTAACCCATGTAGACAGTGGGGTGTGTAAACAGTAATGCTTGGATTCGGGCGGTTACGCCGCCCGAACAAAATATAAGTATCATATCCTACCCGCTTGGGGCCTAACCTCCTAGAAGTTACAGCTGAGACAGTGTCCGCTTGGAATATTTCTAATCCATGTAGACAGTGGGGTGTGCGAGAACAGTCTTTTTAACTAGACAGTAAAAAAACCGTTCTCACACCCCACTGTCTTCATGGGTTAGAAATATTCCAAGCGGACACTGTCTAAGCACTACTACATACGTTTAATTTATTTTATAGTATTGATTTCAAATTTCGCGCACTCTGAAACGAAACCAAGCGCATGCGCATGAAGTCAGAGAGCATGAAGAAGGCATACTCGTAGCACTACACGTAGTCGGTATGACAGATATCCTAACCTGAATAGTCGTGAACTTTAACGCTTAATATCTCGGTTCGTGGGGCAGAGCGGCGCTTTTTTCTACCATATTCTTTCGTTTTATGGAAAAACGCGTCGAATGAGCATAATTTCATCGATTTTTAAGAGGATCGACCTTTATTGCACCTTTACCGATTAACTTAAGTATTGACTTGAGACTCGACTATGAATACGGCCCAAAGAATTCGTAACTAAGAAGATAGTCTTAAGTCTATGCTTATTTTAAACAAGATGTGTTTATCATGTCAAGACCGTTCAAGATATGTTTTGAAATAAAATCGTCTTCAATAAGCTTTAACTTGAGATTTTACTCAAGTATCGTCTTATTTTTCGACTATGAATCTAGAGGACATCTTATGACCGTACTTAAGGCGGTCTTAAGAATAATTTCTAACTATGAATACGGCCATATGAATATCGTGGCCTATGAATACCGACCTAATACTCTTGAGGCATGCGCAGTTGTAAAATATTATTAAGTTATCATTTTCTAATTTACCGACATTAAAAAATTTTGAAATTAAATAATAAGGAAATGAAACTTGTGTGAGCGACAATTTTTCTTCTCGGAATATACTACGCATGAATATACACAAATTTACAAAATATATAGGACAATACACTACCTTGTCTCTAGATAAAATATTATCTAGAGACAAGGTAGTGTTTTGGCGCTAAGAAAACGCATAGCGTTTTTTCAGTAAACGTTAAAATGCTTTGTTGAAATAATAGACACATACAATAAAATAAAAAAATTAGCATTTTTCACACCTGAAAAGAAAAATTTAACATAATACTCAATCATTATTTCAAATTTATTTTTATCAATAATTATTTCGATAATGAAGCATTTATGACTTGATATTTATAAGAAGTTTATTTTCCTTTTTATCCAAAAACATATTCACAAAATTTTAAAATATGACTTATATATATTTACGTGCTTTGTTCACAAATTATTCATAATTTGTTGGAAAATTCACAAAATGTCGTCATAGCTAAAATAGTACACGCATAATAATTTGGTTCTGATAAGCTATACTGATATTATCACTGACTCATACTAAAATTTAGCGATATGCTAAAATTTAAGCTTGTGCTGACTATGGTCTTACATGAAATTGCGCATGCAATTGAGTGACTTGAAAATATATTGGCGATATGCAAATCGCGAGCATAGGAATAATTATAGTCTCTATTCACTGTCAGGTAGAGAGAAGAAAATAGGCAATATTCGTTTATAAAAGGAATGCAATGTGATCAGCGTCGTCTTTTGCAAGTTCGCTTCTATTTTGGTTAACTCTCGAATATCTTAGTGATGCCATATAAGTGTGTTTGTAATTAAAGAAACTAAAAAACCTGCAATATTTTTCTCGGAAGAACAGTGATCGTTCAAGAGTCTAAATGCGTGTACATCTGCTGTTAATTTTGTTCTTCGCGAGCGGTATCTTAGCGCGAAGTGCTAGAAATAGAAGGGATACTGATCTGGTACATGAATTTTTTGCATCATAATAAATTCTTTTAATTTACCTAAGTTATTTAAAACTATTACTGATAATATATATTTAACTGAAAAACTTTACCATAATTTGAAAAACTTACTTTAAAAACAGAAACAATTTTTCTGACATTTATCAAATAGCGAATACTTGCAGATATAATAGAACAGTTTATAATAATTTTATCACACCTCTATCACTTTAAAATTTTTCTTAAGGAGGTAGTCGAGTGACAGTCACTTCCAAAAGTTAGTCTGTACAAACGGTTAAACTTTTTGATGCAATGATACAGCATTGACCAATGAGATCGCTTCACGCACACACTCATTGTCCTGTACCATTCGTGTTGACAAAGATGTGGCAACGTCCTGTTTCCCAAAACATACCTATCACTGTAACTTATAATTCATATTCCAGTTTTTTTACAATATTTTATCCGCATAATTCAGAAAAACACTTGTTTTAGTTATGTATGATGTGTCATAATATGCCATGGGGGAGATTCCGTTCGGTTGAATCGAGGACGTTGCCACATGTACGCAATCCCCTCTTCTTCTGACGAATATCATTATTTTCATATCGCTTTTATTAAAAAAGTATGTGGCTACGAGTCACCAATTTTGTTTATATCATTGCTAACATTATTATATGCAACATATCAATTTTTTAAAAAGTTCGTAAATTCCGATCCCTTTCATATCAAATTTAATGTGCGTTTCATGACGGCATGGAATAGGGCTTACATGTTAAATTCGTGAACTTTGAAACGAAATATTTCGCTTATCCTGTGGCTACGACATCTGAAATTTTAAGGAACGATTGTTATGCATACGATCAACATATGCCAATTTTTTTAGAATTTTCGTAAAATTTTCAATTTACTCGACTACCTCCTTAAAATAGTGTAAATTTATTTTTATTTTTAGAACACTGCACAATAAAAAACATTTTATACTTGTGTTAAAACTTGTTCTTGTCAAAATTTTTGTATTAAATTTCTAACACATCCGAGTATTAATTTGATATGGTATGTGATTATGTTAGTTGAATATTTTGTGTTAAATTGATATTTAACATTTCTTAGTATAAAAATAACACAATTTACGAGTAAAAGGACAAATAATATAAAAATAATATTTTAAAACAAAAATCCTAAAATAAATGATAAATATACGTGTTAATTTTATAAATGTTTATTGTATACTGAAAAAATATACTTCCTGCACAATTTGTTTCCAAAATGTGTCAGAATGTTTTTATTAATTTTATTAACTTTTTTGTATTAACGTTTTTACGTTACGTTTTTGTTTTTTTTTCTAATAATCATCTATTTAATAATCGTCTGATATTAAATAAAAATTTGAATCATTTAAGACACATGAAATATGTTTAACTCGACACAAATTTTCCAACTGTGTAACCTTGAGTAAATATTGTTTCTGACATTTTTCGAATTTAAGTCTCCATTATATAAACTAAATTTCCTATTATAAAATAAAAATATTTATTCAAATAAAATGTAATAACAAGGCTAAGGTGCCAAACCAGTTGTTAATGCTTAATGTGTATTTACAAAATTAAAAATAAAAATAAAAATAATAAAGTTGACATTTATTAATATTAAAAATAAGACGTACGTTTCGACCTTTTTACATCAGGCCATCTTCAGTGTCTATAATAATAATTTTTAACTGCCTTTGTGTAAATTGTTGTATAATCGGCAGATTTCTGTCTTGGTTGACCATTTAGACAATAATGATCCTTTGAATTCGCACCACCGAAGACTCATCAACCTTATTGTACGAATACATTTGTGCGTCTGTAAAAAATCAATGTACTATTGATAGGGTGGACATTGAAACACATTGTTAAACGATTGCGTATGTAATGTTAATTTATTTGGTGACACTGAAGATGGCCTAATGTAAAAAGGTCGAAACGTATGTCTTATTTTTGATATTAATAAATGTCAACTTTATTATTTTCATTTTTATTTTTACACAGTAAAAAAAATGTTAATTTTAACATTTTTTTACATGTCCCAGGAGATCCACTCTAAATTTTAAGTTCAAGTAACTCATTCGTCTTGTGTTATTTATTAGCGAACTAGTAATGTTAAATAATTGGCACAATATTTTACATTTTTATTTGTTATTTTGACTTTAAGGGTGATTTAAAACTAACATATAAAATAAGTAAAGTACGTAGAAGAGTAGTTGCAGTAACTCGTAAGAAAATGTTAATAAAATATTTTGATTATTTTAAGATTTACTTTAATTTTTCTTAGATGTTAAATTGACTTTGAGATATATAGATTAATTGAAACAATTGTATTAAAAACACTCAAAATAATATTCCATTTTTAATTGACATACGCAATTGTTAAGTTAGAAAGGTGACATGAATCTAACACATCAAAATGTTAAAAAAATAATAACGTATCAGTTGTATGTTTATTTTACATTGAAGTAATAATCAAAATGTAGTAACACAAGAAAATTTTAACATATGGACGCACGATTTTTTACTGTGTAATTTTGTAAATACACATTAAGCATCAACAACTAGCTTGACTCCTTAGGCTGAGTTTCCACTGAGTGCGTCACGCGTCGCGTCGTCGAAGGAGAGAAAGAAAGGGGTTGTGTATTTATATAATCTTATCTCTTTCTCTCTTTCATGACGCGACGCGTGACGCGCTCAGTGGAAACGTATCATTAGCCTTGTTATTACATTTTATTTGAATTTATTCGTTAGAGCCTATATCGAAATTGAATTTTAAAATTTAAAAATATTTATGTAGTTTTTTTAGAGTTTTGTATACATCGAAATATTTTATGCAATTTACGTCTAAAATATTCACTTATCGATTAGCTCAAGTTATTTTACATATCCCTTCTTGATTTTATATTCAAGGATACCGATAAGTAAAGTTTTTTCTTACATATTCTCATCGATATACATATCTAATTGTTTCACAGACTACATTTAAACTTCCTGTCATTTCTACAACTGAGGCTTATAATGGAAATAAGACAACGGACGTTACTGGAGATAGTTCTGATGAAACTAATCATGGAAATAATATTTTCAATCATCCATTAAGAATGATATTGAACCTTATTAAATCAATAATATTAGTCATTAAGAATACATTATCGACATTTTCAAAAACAGTAAATTCAACGAGTAACTTTGTGGTACGCGCTATGCAACAACCGGTAAGCGTAATATTATTTATTTAAAGAAATAAAATTACTTTTCTTTTTTTTTTTCATTTATGTATTGTATATGTGTGTATACGATTCAACATTTAATCTTCTTTTTCATTATAAATATCAATATTTAAATAATTAAAATTTTATGTGCAGTTTAATGAAATATTAAGGACGATAATCAGAATCCTTGAGTGGTCATATACCAATATTTTTAATTAAAAAATGATAACATTATAAAATTTTTTCAAATTTTGGTAAGTAATTCGTGAATATATATAACTCATCAAATATAAATGCCTTTTGTACTACTAATGTATGTCATTTTTTATAATAATTCATTCATTTCGGTTAAATGATGAAAGTCAAAAATAGAATTAAATATAATTGCTAGCTTTTCATTACATATAAATACATCCTTTATTATTAATAATAATTTGTTCAATACATATAATAGATAAATATCATCTTACTATCTCGATTTTGCATTGTACAGTCTTTAACATTGCTTTTAACTTATGGTCAATTGATTGCTTCGTCGATATCAAGTAACATATAAGAATAACGACTATTTTTAATTTACTAAATTTATATATTTATCTATATTTATATATTATATTGAATACAAAAATCTTAGCAAAGTATTCATGCTTATGACATTGAAGATAATTTGATCTACAATCTTTATTGAATACTCGGGACTAAATCACATAATCATGCACGCTATCTATCTAACTGCTCCCGATTGTTAACGTTGAGAATCAATATGACATACAATTACTGTAAAACAGAGATTTTACAATTATTATAAAATAGCAATTGATTACTTCTTGTAAATGAATATTGAGTATATTTATAACGATTAGAATACTCCACGAAAGTAGGATGGGCTTGTTCCACTAGAAAATTGAAATTTAATGATCGATTGTCTTCAGCCTTGTTATACAATTTGTTCTCATATTTAAATCAACTTTTCCACATTCTGTTAGATTTTACCTATGATCAATAAATTTTTATGTATCTATGCAAATTAAAATGATTCACAAAGTTATACATTTTTTATCCTTTCTCTTAGAACAGTTACAAATATAAATAACTATCAGCTGACAAGGTTGGACTATCATTAAAAGTCGATATTAATCACTGGAGATTACAAGAAGTATTATCAAATCTAGACTAAAAAGGAAGTCCATCCATTGAATACCTATCATATTTTTTGGTACACAGCGGAAACTTTTTGGTCAACTATATCATCAACGTACTTTTATCTACTTAAATTGTCTCATTTGTAAATGTATTTATAAATCAACGTTCAATAATCATCGATAACTTAATCATTTCGTTTTTTTTTCATGCTCTTTCTTAACAAATTTTCGTCTCGCTAATTGTACTCATATTCCTACTAATACGAATTTGCAAATTCGGATGAAATCGAGAAAGTCCTCTTTCAGAGTCCTCAGGAAAGGAGCGACATGATTCTCTCCGAAAAGATTGGTTCCGTTGCATGCAACGGGAATCAAAAACGCGCGAGAAGGGTGCTATCGATCTTAGACAGTTGTCTCGTCTAAGATCGATCGGAAATTCTAGGTATTGGTAGTGTCGTAACTCTTATACGTGTGAGATGATCTCTTGTGCCTGACTGTGCAGAAGAGAATCATGCTGGCCACCTGGCCGAATAGCTGAAGAAAAGCCACGACGAGGCCCACCGTTCCCACCACGTGGAGTCTGGTTACCAGCCACATTTGAATGGCGGTCGCGCATCCTTCCTTATACCAGAGTTCCTTGTTACGACCTTCTGAATCTAGGCGACCGCAGTATCGTTCCCGCTGCATGCAGCAAGAATCCGGAACCCGATCCTCCTCTGGCCACGCCTCGATTTGGAACCAATCCGTATAATCGCGTACGCCGCAACAATGAAACTGCAAGCGTACATTTAAAACTATATCATCATATTAAGCGTTTACTTAAGACTTATTCTTTGTCTCTGCACTGGAGAGTCTTTGTCTTTGCACTGCACTAAAATTATCTTTCTTATCAAACGTCAAATATGTATTTGTTTTATTTTACATGTAACCCAGTATACATATATTATTAGTTCAGCCACAAAAAAAACAGATCTTAATTTAATATCCTATGCAATATGGAGTAGTTGATCTTTTAACTACACGAAAAAAAGTTTCTTTAAAAAAAGTTTCTTTAAAATAAATTAAGGAAATACAGGAATCTATAACACCTCGTGTGGTATTTTGCAAATATTAATTAAATAATTAAACAAACCTCGGTATGTATATGGTCCCACATGGCAGAAAGTGTTCCCGGCTCCCTCGTAATATTATAATGCTTCTCAATGCCATACAATAGCTCCTCCTTCAAGCTCCTCGCAAGATGTTCTCTGAACACGAACGCCAAGGTGCCCAACATGAACTCGGCGAGAAACATGAGTATTACCAGACTGAAATACTGAAAATCACGGGAAGTGTAAACATTCTCTCTTCCTATTATTAATTACATAAGGCATCTCTTTTTGCAAGTTTTGAGATTTTCAAAAGCCTTTTAATTATTCTAACACTTATTTCTTTCACCAAGAGAAAACAAATATTAAAAGAGCAGGAAAAAAGATCTCATATTCTATGTAATTACTACTATACACGCAAGGTATCATATAATATGCAAACGAATTTATCGATCCGTCACGTATTGCGTCACATACTACACAAATTATGTGTATAAACTATGTATAATAAAAAGAATATTTTGTTTTGCTTAGAGCAGGCAGATTTATCTTAACGTCAGCTAAGGATGAGCAAAACAAACGAGGAAAAAAGATGATTTTTAAAAAATGTAGTCAACATGGACAGCATGCGTATTGCTCTGTGACAAATTATTCAAATGACAACCAGAAATTCGAATCACGATCTACTGACGACAAAGATATTCAAGATTGTCAAGTTATAAGCTTCAGTCCGTGCGCCGCATATGTTGTGTAGTATACTGCGTGCGTATGACAGAAAGTCGGTAAGTATACTGTACCACGCGTGCTTTTTGCAAGGCACGTGTTTTACAATGTATCACGTTGTACTAACCGTGATCAGCATGCATCTTGACTGGAACCACGCGCCACAACATCCGAAGAAGGCGATGACGAATGTGATGCATCCCGCGGCGAGCAGCAGCGAATCCGCCGACACGAAGCTGTACTGCGGTACCAAGGTCGCGTATCCAGAGTAAGCTAGTCGCAGCCAAAGGCCCGCACCCAAAATTCCACAAGCGCATAACTGTAAAACAAATTACGCGCGTCAATTACTCCGCGCGTCATAAACGTTTGACTTTCGACGGACGTACTTAAAACGCGGATCCATTGAAGTCGAAATTATAGTATATAGGATGGGAAATACGTAGTACAATCGGGAAGAGGGTGATTCTACGGCTTAAACTGAGAGAAATAAAAGAATAAATTTTTTTTAACAACAAATTTTTTTTTTAATTCTGAATGTATAATATTATCCTGAACATTAAAAGTGTCCAGTGGTCGTTATTGACCGTTTTAGTTTTTAGATTTAAATTTTATTTCTTGTCTAAAAGATAGACGTTTAGAAATTTTTTGACTTTTCGATAATTATGTTTTTTACATTAATGAAATATTTAGGTTTTCATTTTCTTTATTTTCATAGTAACTTGTTCACTTGGTTCTTTTAATGAGTGAGAAACGTTGGCACTTCAAGTGTTAAAAGGAAAAATTATTCTTTCACATTAAAAAAATTAAAGAGACAGAATACGTTAGAAGCAATCCATTTTAATTAAATTTGCAGAATTCAACTTTGTATACAACAAAATGGCCAACCAGTTCAACAATATCACAATTATGTAAGAAATAAATGTATAAAAAATGATATTAATCTTTGTTTTATACAAATTCATTCATGTATCTTATGGAACTGATTGAATTAGTTAATCCTAGTAAAAAAAATCAGATTGTCTGTAGCAAAAATTATTACGTCAAATATCATTCAAGTGCACATGTACGTAATTTTCAAGTTATTTTTTTCAAAAACACCTTATGCAAAAAAATTATTCTACCATTTTGATTTATTTTAAACCAAATCATCTCCTTTCCGTTATGTCATATATTTCGGCCGACCTTGTATAGTATGATTGTACACAGACAAATGATTATATTGAGTATTTCAAAATTGCTGAACTTTCTTTCAATCATAGTTTTCACGGCCTTTTATTGTGAAAATATTTTGATTCGGTTAAGAAATCTGCAGCGAAAGCGATATTCGATATTTTTGGAACATTATATTTACAAGTAAATATATGTCATTTATTGGTAAACGATATTTTCATTCAAGAATTTAATATAAATTATATATTTATAAATAATTAAAATATTTAAAAGAGTTTATAGCTGTCGCAATTTATCCAGCTGATAATTGTAACGAACTGTCTCATATGTAGATTGAATGGATATAAATTGTTACAAGTACTTTTAATTAATGTGAAGTAAATAAATTATAATTTTACAAATATTTATAATAATTATTTGGTTAGTTACCAAAAATTATCACATAAAGAAAGCGTAATTAGTTCCAGGTCTCCCCTACTGAAAGATCTAGAAAATTATAATTAAAAGCATCGAGAGATCCTTATCACACGCCACTCATAGTACATGAGTTCATTGGGTCAATGACGCGTTTTATTCGACTGTTGCCTACAATATACGCTCGATAACAAAGCTATCTCGGATTCTCGTTTATGCTGCGTTTAAGTAAAATCGGAAAGTGGAAAGTGGACCGTGGATTAGAAAGTATCGCGATGCATTTCGAATCGTCGATGCGGAAGGAAGATCGATGCCTACGGTTGACAGCCATCGCGAAATTCATTTAACTCACGGTCAATGCACCAACGAACGTGTGACGAGTAAATGGCAAAATCACATCATGACATTTCTCGCATTCGCGATAAAAATTAAAATAACAACGAAACTGTGCAACGATATTTCACTAATTGCAGCAAAGTATATCGGATGTCGATGCGGTCACCCGTATACATTTAACGGTTTATCGTCCACCTGCTAACTTATTCGCAAACACAGAGAGATTGTCCAGCCTATGTACGTAAGAGAGTACTGCAGATTTTCTGGGTAAGTCGGCGGTTACCTTGCTGTGCTATCAATGACAGGAAGTTGACTGAAACGACTAGGTGAAAATTGACCTTACGGTTAATTCATCCTCTAAAGTGCAATATATCGTTGCGACACGCAATAGCAACGTCCTTCATTATCAAATTCAACTGTAAATGATGAGACCAACATGTTTACACGCAGCAAGTAACATCTGCGGAAGAACCGCAACGTAATTTATAAATTACAACTTCTGCAACGCAGCATGATTGAGAAATTAATGCACTGTTATGCGACCCCGATAGCTAATTGTACAAAAGAGCGCATCCGTACTTTCTAATTACCGTCAATGATGCGTGCGCGAAACGAGACGTTTTTGCAACAACGTTACATAATTTGCAATAACGTGTCATTGGCCATCAAATATTTGGTCTGTATCGTCATCAAAATATTATTAAAACGTTAAATAATTTAAAATATTTGGTCTGATGTATAAAATAATATAATGTAAGTGTAATTAAATAATTTAATAATTTAATATAATTTAATATAAATTTTTTATATAATTGAAAATATGATTTATATAACAGTGTATCTCTTATCTGTCTTTTTAAGAACTTTTGAATTTGAAGTAATACCTAATGAATCTAATGAACTCCAGACTGTCTTACCCAGTTTGGAGTTCGTGCAACGAATTGCAATTAGAGTATCAAAGTGAAACAGAGTGACAATAGGTAACGCATTTCACAGCATAAAGAACATAAAGACACGTGTACCAGTTTTACAACATACAGAGCAATCGGTACCGCACTTTATTGTCGACTTACGGGTACCGTAAGTTCATAACTCATAGAGCACGGTTCAACGCCCTATTTAAGGCTTTCATCGCGATACAGACGCAGGCGGACGATTTCAAGTGGAATAATAAAGCCGGGGGAACGGCGAATGCGGAGGAATGCGGCGCAAATTACAAAAGCGCGTCGTCGGTTTAATCGCCGATCCGCGTGGGTCGTTAAATACCGCCGGCCGGCTATTGTCTCATTTCTGTCATTTCTGACCAATTGGAGTCGCACACTTGCACTGTATACGCATGTACACTCGTGTTTACGAATTATACACAGCAACGAAATATTTCATTTAAATTGAAATGTTCTCACACATATCTTTCCAACGCGAACGAGTTGTTTAAATATAGCTCAAGTGCCATTTTCGAATAATTCGCAAAGTACATCAATCTCAAAAGAAGTAGCCGAAAGCAAAAGCTACTTTATCTAAAAATAAAAAATTAAGATGTTGAATTTGTTTGCCCGTGAATTTGTTTGCTTCTTTTAGTTTCAAACAAATTAAAATGAATTAAATGTTTTAAAAATATGTTGAAATAATACAAACCCTACAGAATCCAAGAAGAAAGATGTCTAATTGCAAAAGAAATTAAATCCTCAAGTCCCTACTGTTACAAATACAATTATATCTATCAGTTATATTTAATAAAAATAGCGGACACTTTCTAAAATCAGCTAAAATTCTTTCTTCAGCTGCAAAATCAGTTAAGTGCATCCTATTTTAATTAATAAACAAAAATTGTATTTTTCTTATGCCGTATTATATATGCTTTTTTAACTAAATTAATAAATCTTTCTTAATTAAAAGAAAAGTCTTATTGATAGTTGAAATGAAAAACATACAAATTTATTCGGTCTCGCCCAAAAAATTTCAAGTACAGACTTTTGCCAATAACGACTTTTGTCAATGGGCTACTTAACTAAAATTTATAACAGATGAAATTTCCAATCGCATACGCATTCAGTCACTTCCGTTGTTTAAAAAAATTATGTCTTATTTAATCAAAACGCAGCGTTCAGATTAATTGATTTAAAAAAGGTACCTCTACGTACCCAGATTAAAACGTTGAGGGAGCAGAAAACGTGCCTGATGCACGTGTATCCTGTGCGGCCCATGATTCGATCCTTCATCAGGTCCTTACTCCGAAAGGACTGGCAACGTTTCCTGGAAACGTAGAAATAACAACGTGACCCCTTTGAACAAAGGCAGGAGACAGATAGAAAATGTATTCTTTGGCTACGAGAAAATTCTTGAGATTAACACCATATCGCGAACTAACGTGAGACAGCGATGCCTGTTCAAGGTTACGAAGCTATCTCGGCGATTGTTTACGGGTGTTAATTACACCGGCTCAATCAGCAACTTTCGTCTTCAGTTGTATGAACGCGCGGAGAACTAAAATCAAACTCTACGCTCTTCTTTACATCACAAAAATATCATTATGATAATTATATATCACCGATAAGAAACCCACCGTGCGCATCAGTGCGAGAGCCTTGTGATGCGCATCACGGATCACCAGGAAATACTACATCTACGTTCGAAGAGCAACCTGAGGTGGACAGGACGTGGGAGGAAGGGGAAGAAGCCGCGAGACGAGAGAGAGAAATGAAGTGGAGGATCGAAAGATGAGCAGGTGAAGGGGGAGGAGAACAAGAAGATCGACGTGCGACCTACGCGAGCGAAGATTCCGCTCTCGGACGCACTGTCGAGGAAGATCTGTAGGATCGTCCCGGCTGACTGACTGCAGGCCGACCCGACCAGACAATCCTTGTCAGACGAGGGCCCGTGCCGATGTGTCTAAGAACCGGCCGATATGATTGGCTCCGGTCTGGTCTCCTCTCTGAGCCTTCTAGGTCTGTTAACGGGACAGCCGCGGTGAAGCCGTTCACCCATACGCGATCGCGTATCATGTAGATCACGATGGGAAGAGGAGTAGAAGTGACACTTACATAGGATATTGCTCATCGAACGTCACTTTTCTCGTAGGCAATCGTATAATGGAGTAGCGAAAAAAGAAAAAAGCCTCTTCAAGGCCGCTTTGAGATGTCCAGTCTCATTCTCCCAGTTTTCCCTTCACATCTCGTGCACACACGGAACGGGCAAAACGCTGAGGTGCAAAGGTGAAGGTAACTTTCGCCGAAAGGTCTCGTATATAAAAATCCGCTTTCCCAGAAACTCGCATTCAAGCGTATAGTAACCACATCATTTCAAGCCACTTCCCACGGTCTACTATTTCCTTTTGATTCCAAAGATAAAATCAGATTATCTACAATAATCTTATACACAGAAAGAATAATTTTACTAAAGCTTATAAAAATTAGATTAGACAATAGTTTTGAAAATAATTATGTTGAACCACCAAAATAATAATGTAATCTAAAGAAAAAGATGTATTTGTATCAATTATAAAAGTGATAGCAATACAAGTTTTTATGTAGAATTAAAATGTACATAATTAAATAAACTACTTTATAGCTGTACGTATACTGTACAGTTACCTTTATATCCGTACAACATAGGTCATTTCAGCAATATTGCAGAAACATTGCAATGTTCTAGCAGTATTACAATAACATTGCAAACGTTACCGCAACATTGCTGCAAGCTTCTGTCTTTATGGATAATTATCATCTATATTTTTCTCTGAATAGGACGTTCATAAGCATAATGATAAATTATGAAGATAATGCTGTAAAAAGTTTTGACATTCTAACAATCTAGCTTAAACATAATTATTCTGATTCATAATTATTTCCAAATCTGTATCTGATTAAATTTTTTTTAAATATTTCAGCAAAATCATTCTTTCTGTATAGACCGTTCCGAAATCATGAATGATCGTATATATCTTTTCAACATTAAATTTATATTAATTTTTTTTTGTAATTTTCTTAGGTATAACAATTTTTTAATATGCCAATGAAAAACGTAAACTGCATTAAAGAATCAAATAACCGCACCCAGTTCGTGAGATCTATGTATAACATATGTATTAGCGCATCAGAAATTCAAATTACAGCAACCGGTCCATGTGAGTTTCCTACGTTAAGTCATCGTGATAGCTATGCAAATAATATTGATCGGGCAATACACGACGAAAGAAACTGTGTTGAATAAAGAACATCCTTATAATATTTCTCACATCAACCGACACTATTATCTATGGTCTCACATTATTACAATGCTTTCGAGCCAACAATTGTTTTCGTTGGGTTGCTCGCGATATATACGTTGTAATTAACATAATTAGTGGGACGTGATCAATTTCACTGAATTATTAAATTTTCTCTCTTGTACTCTTAGGAAGAGAACAAAATGAAAAAAATAAAATTGTTTGAAACCGCATGATTACTAAAAAAGGATGTTTCTCTTGTAATTAAATCAAAGCGATGACAGTAAAAATTTTCATGTTTTTTTTACAAAGAGCTTCCATAATTCCATTAAAATTTATTAAAACGTTAATGATAAATAGGTACCCATTAAACAAATTTAAATGTTTACCCGATGGAACGCATAATTAACTTCAATAGTAATTCAAAAGTATCAAACGACTTTTAATTCTTATAATAATAACAAAAATAGAATGATCGTACACACTCGCACACTCTCTGGCGCAATTAATACGAATAATTTTCCAATATCCTTGGGAAGTTCATATCTAACGCAGTGATCCGTGCTACCGTGATATTCGACACTTTTCAACGAAAAAAAGAAACATAGTCACACGGATACTGTGTTGAAGCATTCGCGAGTCAACGGAAAATCTCTTATCAACTCATTGCATGATTAATGCGTTCTCTCCCTACTTGCCGCAATGAGGACCGTTATCAGAATTGAATAATATTGATTCGCCTTATCAAGAGTTACGCATGCTCTCACGCAGAACTCCACCCGCTGTTATATTCGTGCCACTTGTCGTGGACGACCTCCCGTTAAATAAGAACGCGCGAGGAAAAAAAGCGCGAGCGAATAAAGCGAAGAGCGAATGAAGAGAGGAACGGAAGGGACGTAGATTTGATGAAAAAATAGAATGTTCGATCGCTGATGTGTATTTAACTCGTAAAAGACGCTCGTGGACTTCACCTTGCTGCGGTCACGTCTTTTCCAGCCCTCAGCGGCATCACGCGTTAAGAACACGGTGACATTTATAGCGCATACTGGAAGGTGTGGAAGAAAGAAAATCCCCACCGTGTGCGTTTCAGTATGAGTTTTATTTATACACTTCGATGTGTGTGCTCTTATTTTTATCTGAAGTGGCTTGTTACATTATCATAAAAATTCCAATATCCGTATGACATCAAGTCGCTTTATCGTTATAATATTTTATGTTAACATTGTACAAAGTACTTCAAAACATAAAGAACTCAGCCTTCTTTTCTACTTTGAAGAAAAAAGTATGTAAGTAAAATAGAAAGAAAAGAGTATTTAATAATAGACACAATATTTAATGTATATAATTCACATTAAGCACCAAGATTCAGCCTCAACCGTATTTAGCGCTCCTCAATTTATCCATGAAAAGAACAATTTTAGTGAAACATCTAAAAAGGATTTACCGAAGTATCTAAACACAGAGATCTGAAAGTAATTTAATTAAATTATCAAAATAGTTATATAGGATGCTCAAACATAATAAGCAATGATGCAAAAAGTTTTGACATTCTAGCAATCAGCTTGAGAGTCATAGATAATTATTTTGATGATTATACAAAATAATTTTTAGATCTGTATGATTAAATTTTTACATTAGCAAAACTATTCCTTCTATGTTATTCACATAAGCAATTTAATTTATTATTATTATCTTATTATTATTTAAAAGAAAATACAAGATGTTTTAATTTGCATTAAAAGAGATCAATTTAAAAGAATTAATTGTTCTAAGCATTCATTATTATTTTCTTTAAATACAATTTAAAAATGTTTGAAGAGGTGCGTGTGTGCATATGTTGTATGCAGAGATTAATCGACACCGAGATCAATTTTCACGGACGAAATGGAAGGCTACGCGAAAATAATGTACATTTAGAGTGCGAAGGGGCGTACAAACGGTCCCCCTGCCTCGACTTCCTGCCAATTGCGGACAATTTGTGATCATCTATGATCACTCCCCACTCGCTGACGCCCGTCGTCGTCGCGTGAAACGCGTATGGACGTGGTGCCTAAATGTAAAAGTTAATACGGCCCGGTTCTCTCTCTGTGGGGCCCGGCCGTCTCTTTCACCGTTTTATGTGCCATACAATCGCGTTGACGCATTCTATACGCTCATCTTCCCACGTGATGTAATCGAAAGGAAAGAAGCTCGCACGCGTGTCTCACGCGTTATCAATCTTCCGGTAGTCGCATACGTGTACAGAATGCACAATTGTTCTCTTTTGTGAAAAGTATCTCGCTAAGCTGTATAATTGGCAGTTTTACATATTAATCCTTTGTTTCTGTCAAAAGTATTCCAAATTGTTACACAAGGAAAGAGAGTTTTGCTAAAACATCCAAAAATTTAGCTGGATACTAAAGAAATGATTTGAACAATATAATATCTTATAGAACCATATATGTGAGAACACAGCCTATAGAAATCAATGCCTTAAACGGTTTAGCTGAATCTTAAATGCTTATATGATTCTTTGTGAATTTATATACTATTATACATATGTACTCCTTTAAAATGCGCGCCGAAATGATTTTTCGATCTTGAAACGCAAACTCTACTAAACTATTGCAGTAATAAATGATTTAGTTAGATACACACAGATACGAAAATAATTTTGTTAGACCATCAATATATGTAATTACTTAAGACGTTCTAGTTGCTAGAATGTCAAAACTTCTTGCAGTATCGTTTATCATACTTAAGTGTACAATTATTTTGATAGTTCAACAAAATTATTTTCAGGTATTTGTATTTAGCTAAATTTTTTAATACTTCAGCCATACCGTATTTAAATTGATAAAACAGCCAAAACTTTTAGACCATTTCATTTTACCTTTATACATATTATTATTTTACCTTTATATTATATTAATTATAACATATAATATATAATATACGTTATTAGGATTTACAGGATTCATTAGTTACTTTGCGCAAAATGGTTGCATAAGCTAGAATGGTTACATGTTGAGAATGTGATTTGCAAAAGCTATAATTATGTCATGTTAGAGCGGGAAGAATATCGGACGTAACGAGCTCGTTGAAGAGAGTTCTCGTGCAATGAAGTGAGCTATATAGTATCATACTTATTACGACGATCTTTAATTTCCTGCTGCAATCGACGAATAAAAGAATCACGATTACATAAAGATTACTGCAAAGTATTACATATGATAAATAATCGTTAATCGTAAGATGACATGTCGAGGCATGCATATCCTTTGTCGTACAAAGCCGCGTACAAATATGAATTCAGTCAGTTTAATTCTTCTCGACCCTTCTCACATATACGTGATCAGCTTTTTAAACACGGTATTAGGAAAGCCTTGTTTTGACCGCAAATCCGTCATTGAAATTCTTGCGTCATGCTTCGAACGTTTGCATATTGTTCTTTTTTAAAAATAATATTCTCCTAAATATGCTATAGAAAGTACAAATATATGAACTTTAGAAAATACAATTACATATATTTTTCATTAAAAATTAATAAATTATTAAAAAAAGATACAATACATAGTTTTACTCGAATTCTACATATTTAATAATAATTTAGTGCACTACAAATAACACTCATGATGATATATTAATACACAAATTTTATATTTAGGAAAAATAAAAAAAATATTAAAAGATTACTCTATACAATGTTATTTAAATTTTTATTGAAAGTTATTACGATATTGAAAATAATCATATTGCAGATGGGTTTATACCTAAGGACTTAAGGATCGAAATAAGACGTTTTCAAATAAATAGAAGTCGCAATTTTACGTGCTCAAATTTATAATTTCATACATTCATTCGAAAATCCAAGTTTTATTTTATGACGATTAACAATTTTCAACGTGTTATGATAAACTTAATAGAAAGCTAGCGGATGGCATTATAAAATTGTTAGAGCAATTTTAGTACTCAAGATTGGAATGCATACAATTTCTCACCAATTTGTAAGAAAAAGCAATAAACCGAGAAGAAATGATATCTTCGCCAAGGAAAGCACCTATTCATTGTTCTATTAAATGTTAGCGTATGGGAAGAGAAATCGACGAGCGACCTATTCGCACGATCGATTTCCTGGCACTCGAGATAACCGCGTCTGTTATCAGCATATTTTCTAGCTTAAACACGGCTGGAAAAGTGCTTGCGATTTAAAATGGAAAACTGATAAAAGAAAGCGACGTCCCGATTTTTTTAGATACATGAGAAAATTGTAAGACAATAAAACTTTCTCCCCATTGTGTCGAATGAAGGAAATGAATCCCGTTCTTGTAACCACTATGAAATATTGCATTCAATTATTGTCGTAGATAAATTGTCTAATTTAAGTAATTTTTGCATAAAATGTCATAAAGAGTCACGTACGTCAGTAAACTCGTATAATGGTCGTCAATTCGAGACAATTCACTGAAAACATTAATTCTTTTCGTCGAGGTCTAAATCATTTTGTCGAGACTGATAAGGCCATGAGATACACACGACAATATTAATCCGACTACTAACGTGATCATCTTCTAACAAGATAAAGCAACGGAGAGGAGAGACACATTCAAATGTGACCTTCAATAGTAATATTTCAAAATAGTTCAATTCATGCACAATTATATGCTTTGTATATTATAATATATATTACAGATTTTAAAAAATATATTAGAAAATATCTCGTATTTGTTTAGAATTGCTAATCACTTTCTGGACTTATAATCTAAAAGATTTTTTTCGCAAAAATTCCAAAAACCATTTTTCAAGTTTGTCGAATTTTATTATTGTATTTATAATTATATTAAAATGAAAAATAAAACTATATATATAATATATTAAAAATAAATTCTTCAAATTAATAAAAAAAAAAATTTTTTTGTTTATTTTTTCTCTAAAATCTTATATTCCAAGTTCTTTTTGTTTAATCGTTAATTAGAGATGAAAGACGCTTCGATACTTTAAAAAATTAAGTCGTCCCAATTAGGTCAAAGAATTCATAGTACAATCTGCTGAACATCTGTCGGTTTCAGATACACGTTTACTATGACGGAGGCTGCGTTCGGGGAGCACGCTATCAACGCTATTTGTGTCATACCATCCTTGTTTCACGTTTAATGGACGATGAAGATAGAATAACACAAATAGTGCTAATAGCGTCTCTCCGAATCCAGCCAGAAAGTGAAGAATGAAATATAGAGAAAAAGTTGCGCATTCGTGACTTTATTTTCATTGAAATGTAAAAAATCGTCATTGTCGATAATGCTAGTAATAGAATGTCTGAACATTATCTAATCTATGCATGCAACATTTCTCGTGATGTAATCGCGTAATTTTACCCGTGCGTGCATTTACGCACCACATTTATGAGTTATCGTCAACTCATTCGCGAACGAGACGCCAATCGTATCCAGGTTGTGTTTGTAAACATAAATATGTGAGTTTCATATGCTGAATCCGCGAAACATTTCATAACTTCGCCGGTCAAGAAGCAAGTTAATCACATTCGCTTTATTAAGCGAATTTTATATTTAAAAATCTGGTTTACTCATGTCGCTGTCATGACGGAATATACTACATGGAAAGAAATAAAGAATGATTTTATAATATATTATATATTATAGGACCGTACATGTGATAACACAAACTATAGAAATCAAAGCCTTTACACGGTCTAGCTGGATCTTAATGCTTGTATGATTCTTATGTGAATTTATATACTACGTATGTAGTCCCACAGAAACGCGCGCCGAAAAATTTCCGGTCTTGAAACGCTAACTCTACTAAACTACCGCAGTAATATCACGAGTTAAAATTGACTAGCAATTTTTAACTATTTTTTGATGCTTATTCGCATCTTCTAAACGATCTTAATAATGATGGATAACATATTAAAAACTGTAAATAATTAATTCTTATTGCGAAAAATATTACCTCGGCCGGGAGTCGAACCCGGATCTCTTGCAATCCGTGCGAGCGTCCTGAGCCTTTAGACTACCGAGGCAAGAATGATTTTGCTAAATAATATAAAAATTTAACTAGATACAGATTTAAAAAAAAAAGAATTTTGTTAAACTATCAAATATACTAAAATCTGCAGAACGCTCAAATATGATGAGTAATGCTGCAAAAAGTTTTGACATTTTAAAAGGCAACCTTATATTAGTATATGATTATTTTTTATAACAAAATAATTTTGAAATGCAATTAGCTAAATTTTTAAACTTTTTTAGCAGATTCATTCTTTCTGTATACAAAGTATAATAACGTATTATTATTTCAGTAATGAAAATCCCGTAAATTGTTACGACTTGAAATCTTTAGAGCTTAGAGTATCTCTTCTCTTTAAGCACGTTTACTGCCAATTTTTATTCACTATTTCTTCCAACTTTTTAATCCTGACGTCACCACAGAATCATTTTTAATTATTCGTATTTATTTAAACGAAATTTGCAATAGTATATGAGAAAATCTTAAACGATAAACGTCTTCTGAAAATATAAAGTTTACGAAAATATAGCATTTAACAAGCAGAAATTTAAAACGATGTGAGAAAAGCAGATGTTCCATCAAACATGCAAGTTTTCAGAACGTAATGCACTGGTCACTCACAGGTGGAATAAAGGTGCTCATTCGTATTGTTCTCTGTAGAAAGTCGTCGCGAACTCTTCGCCACTGAGTGGCTCACAAAAGTTCATGGAAAGCGCTGTCAAAGGTCGACTCGTGTAGCTTCGCGGCAGCTTTCGAGTTCGCGGATCGACTGCGCGGTACCAGTCCGCAGCAACATCCGTTCTCCGTTCCTGCGAGCTGGTACCAGGATCGCCATCTGACGGTTTATGATACAGGTGACAAGACGGATAATCCGTAAGATCCGTAATGTTAATTACAAAAATCAATAAAGGAAATAGGCAAGATGTTTTATAATGAATGTGTAAAATTCCAATGGTTTGTTGACGAAGTCATCTTGAATAATAAATGCGATTAGAGATCGTTATTTAAATAATAATTTAATGGCCAAACGTTAAAATATTATAAACGTTTTATCAGCATTATAACAAAGTTAGGAATTTTATTATTTAGGCGCGAGACAAATCCCAAGTAACACGGTTTATAATATATTCGCTGCAACAGCAAAAATGTGACCAGTACATTCTGTTAACCTTACACGCAGAAAAAAAATTAGTCAACGCAGCTAAAATAGAGCTATGGCAGTTAAAACGTGTCCTTATAACAGGGACAGTTAATGTCGTTGTTGCCACAAAGCTCAATTTATTAACTACTAAAATTTAGGTGCTGCAGCGAAAAATATTCTCTACTAGAGTAAAATGGCAACCGGCAGCGTCCCGGAAATAATTGCAAATGGAATGTTCGGTTACGCGGTTAAGAGAGTTAGTTCAGTAGAATTAGACTCAAAAAGACCCGTTTTGCGGAAAAATTGTAATTAGGCATTTCTCTCGACAAAAATGTTCGGAAGGCCATCAGAAAAGGAATGTATACGTTTGAGACTCGCAACTCGTGTAGGAAATATGCGAAAAAAATTCGAATAGTTTTTATTAATATAAACTAAGAAAATAAAAATTCATGAAACAAACAACTAAAAATTTTGTGATTAAAATTATTTTGCAAAACATTTGGCTAAGCTATTTGTTTATATCTCGTCGAGCTCCCCCAAATTAAAAAAAAATCATCTTTCTACGTCAATTTATTGCCGAGAAAATGTAAGTTTAACAAATTTTAACGCACGAAATCAGGTACGCGCGAGTCGCCTAGCGGCCCAATCTGCCCCATAACACCGCGCGGCGGCTTCCCCCACTCCGCCCGGCACGTTGCCTCGTTCACGTTCCTCAACTTTCCAATAGTTTTAAACAAACTTTTTTGGCAGCAAAAATTTCGACAATTTTTAACAGCAAATTCAAATTTTTCTTAACAAATTGATACCAGAAAGAACTCTTAATCTTAAAAATTAGAGCCACAGATATTTTGAAAAAAAATGGTTATCTCGGCTCCTAATAATTGGAGGGTAACTTTTTTTTTAAATTCGTAGAAAAATGCTAGCTATTGAATGCTTCATACGGCTATTTGATATGATGCATATTAACGGAATTATTCCATTTTTTTTACGAAAAAAAAATACTCACTTTTTAAAATCGTTTTAAAATAGTTTAAGTGCAAAAAATTGTTTTGTTACTAAGTGTACGTAATAGTGCAACTCTTGAAGAAAAAAAAACACTCCTGCAAATTGCTGTGTGACTGCTCAAAGATGAAGAAATTAAGTTTTCCGCAGACAAGTTTTTAGTGAACAAATGGCTTTTTGCAAAAACTAATGAACATTTAAGGCTCGTTCAGGTTTAGATTTGTTCGTCATCACGAGGGCTATATTTTACAAGAATTTTAAAACCTTGCGTTTAAATCTCGACAAACAGAGAGCGAGTGAAAAAAAGGCCTTTTCCGGTGGTTTTTATTTTTTTCTACTTAACTAATAGACCGATCTTAATGTTCCACATCTCATTTTGTAGGTATTTCGAATACCTACATTTTTCATACTGAACTTCTTTCCATACAATCGACAGCTTTCGTTTTATAAGCGAAAAACCTGCCTTTTGCAACTATTCGAATTTTTTTCGCATATTTCCCACACAAGTTGCGAGTTTCAAACGTATACATTCCTTTTTTAATGGCCTTCCAAACATTTTTGTCGAGAGAAATGCTTAATTACAATTTTTCTGCGAAAAAACCCTAATTCTACTGGACTAAGTGACGAATAGCTGCCACTTACTTATCTACTCATGTTAAGCATGCTTTTAATTTTAACTAATAACATTGAAGTCGGCAGCAAATGTGTTTCTTCAATAGCCAACTTTTATCAATAATAGCAAAGTTTGAACCAGCAACTGATATTAGTAAGTCCTTTTTTTGCGTGTAATTACAACCATTTGGCAGCTACAGCTATTGTAGCTGTATTAATAGCTATATACAATCAGTATGACAGCTAACAAAAATATAAAAATGCAGCCACAGCTATTTTGGCTGTGTTGATAGCTGTACAGTCGCTGTGGCAGCTAATAAAAAAGTTCAAATGAAGCCACTGCTATTTCAACTACATTGGTAGCTGTACAGTCGCTGTAATAGCTCATAAAAAAGTCACATCTATTTTGCCTGTAAAAGCACATATATGATAACTTTATAGTCAAAATAGCTGTAATCTAGCTGTAACTTGTATGTCACAGTAAAAACAAAGGGTAACACAAACTATCAGTTTTAGGTTAAATTTGGGATGTATCAGCAATGGTCAAGCGGACCCATGCGTTCATTTAAACGGCTTTAAAATTATTACTTAAGGATTTGTGTAGTTCTGATGCAGCGTACTTATGAATTGCGTCCGCATTAGTATAATTATATGTACCAGGTATGTAAATATGAAACCGGAATTTTTTAATATAGAAGATACACGTTTATTGTTAATAACCATCAAACACAGAGCATTGTCTTCCGTCCATAGCGATTTGGCCTTGCAGTCGATGTCGATGGTTCGCCTGGAGTTACCCATGATCTTTTACGCTTAGGATTCTCAAAATATATCCACTTTTCATCGCCAGTCACAATTCGATGGAGAAATGACTTTCTTTTGTACCTGGCGAGCAGCATTTCGCTCAAGTGGTTTTTCGGTTTTTCTGCTGTCTTTCATTCAGTTCATGTGGAATCCATTTTCCCACCTTCTGGATCTTTCCCATGAATTTCAAACGTATGGAGACGGCTTCTCGTGTCACATTCAATTGATCCGCGAGTTGTTGTTAAGTTTAAGCGTCATCCTCATCCAACAATGCTTGCAATTCGCTGTCTTCAAACTTTTTCGGTGGTTTTCTTCGTTTCTCACGTCAAAATCGCTACTTTTGAATTTTTTAAACCACTCAAAGGCCGGTATTCATAGTAGAGTCTTATTTCAAGATCGTCTTAAGTAATGTCTTAAGACGCTAATGCAGCCTGATTGGTTTGTGACTTCTTAAGACCGTACTTAAGACAGTCTTGAATATAGGATCTGACAAGGGAATGGAAAGTTACTTTTTAAAAGTAACAAGTTACAGTTACTCGTTACCGAGTAGGAAAAGTAACAAGTTACCGTTACTAGTTACCGATTTTTAAAAGTAACTCGTTACAGTTACCGTTATTTGAGAAAGTAACTTTTCGTTACTTTTCCGTTACTTTTTTTTAAATCGACGACCAACAATCATAGCGGACGAGCCTAGAGGCTTCTCTAATCTCAAGCGCATTGTAAAAAATTGTGTAAAATTATAACTATTATGCTGGATAATTTTGAGATCCACTATAATAGTTGTAAACGTCCACACATTTGTAAATTTGCAATATGCAAATAAAAATAATTTCTTTGTTTGGAACTAAACAGATTGTGAAAATACAATTACAATGTGTATATGTGTAGCTACAAGAACGATAATATGACAATATATTTCGCACTATATATTATTATACATTTAACAATACGCGAAAAATTTCTTTTATGTTACGTAATATTACTAAAATTTGGATAATTAATTACAGAAAATATTCAAAATATCCTGCTATAATTTCTAATATAAAATAAGATATATTTACACAATAAAAACAAATTTACATAAATTTTGTGGAATTACTGTAATTTCTGTAAAATTGCATGATTTTTTATATTTACAGAACTAATTATGTAATCTATTTTATATTTATTATATGTGTAAATTTACGAAATTTTTTTACAGTGTAAGTGGCTTGTGTCGTATCGTGTCCATCATGTGCAAAGTAACGATAAACGTAACCGTAAAATTCGTTACCGTTACCAAAAAAATGTAACTTCGTTACCGTTACAGTTACCAAAGAAAAAAAGTAACGCAGTTACTAGTAAAGTTACCAAAAAAGTAACTTGTAACTGTAACTTCGTTATAAGTAACGAGTTACTTCCATTCCCTGGATCTGACTATGAATACCGGCCAAAGCACTGTGATTTACCAAGAGCATGCTCACCGTAAGCTTCGACAAGCATTCGATGCAATTCTGCAGCAGTTTTCTTCAAATGGTAACAGAAAAT
>NW_017298683.1:110201-122114 GCF_001594075.2 Trachymyrmex cornetzi | reverse complement strand
TTGTGAGTTGAAAATCTTTGTCAAATGTCAGAACAAGGAAATGGCGTCAATGACGCGGTCTGACGGCAACTACATTGACAGCTATGGCCATCTATATATTGGTAAATTCCGGTTTCATATTTACATACCTAGTATAATATGTATGTAGTAATTATTATATGTACGTTATAAAAATTGTAATAAATTAAATTGTAATGATTAATTATATGCACCTTATAAATTGTATTATTATAATTATACAATTTATAAGGTACATATAATTAATCATACATATCGTACATATCTATAGATATGTACATACGTTATAAATAGTAATGAACAATATATTTATATTTTTTGACCGTATATTTGAGAAATTCAATTAATACTAGAATGTAACTGCCTATTACGGTCGGAGCTGGATCTTCGTTGCTTTAAATAATTCAATCTTGAATTACTAATATATACTATATATGTACTTGCATATATATCATATTGTAGTCTTTTTCAAACTGCGCCTCAAACTAAGGCCTCGGTAGTCTAATGACTCAGGACGCTCGTACGGTTTACAAGAGATTCGGGTTCAAGTCCCGACCAAGGTAATATTTTTATTAATAAATTAATAAATTTATTAATAGTTTTTATAGATTAACATCTTTATAATATATGATGCTTGATGGTAGCATCAAATTATTAAAATTGCTTGTCAATTTAATTCGCGATTACTAGAGTAGTTTTAATTGCGTTTATTTAGTCCGGAAAAACAATTCGGCGCGCAGTTTGAAAAAGACTACAATATGGTATATATGCAAGTACATATATAGTATATATTAGTAATTCAAGATTGAATTATTTAAAGCAACGAAGATCCAGCTCCGACCGTAATAGGCAGTTACATTCTAGTATTAAAATAGTAATAAGTTGTAATAATTAATTAAATCTTTAAATTTAATAAGATTAATCTCTAATTTTAATAAGAAAAAGATTCAAGGTTATTACAAGTTTAATTCCAGTTGAAAAAAAATTATTTTTATACTCAACATCTTTATAAAAATGGACATCGCTTAAGAAGAACACAAGCATGATGCCATTACAGATCTCTTTATGTTAATTTCTGTACTTCTGTAATGCTTCCAAGGCTTTTTACGACTACTACGAGATTTTAACTTTTGACTCAACATCTTTATAAGAATGGACATCGCTTACAAGAACACAAGCATAATGCCATTATTGATAGATTTTTAGATTATATGGAAGGACTAACTAGAATGACTAAATCTTTGCAAGCATTTCAGTAAGTATTGCGTATTTACATCAGGTTTTACATATATTAAGTTATTGAAATTTTATATGATTTGCAGTTTGTAATATTTTAATATTTAAACTTGATTTAACATTGAGAATAAGACCCGATCGGTGTCGAAACGTTTGTTGTAATTTTATATTTATAATTTTTTAAAGTATACTTTCTTTGTTGTGGATCTCCGGCTCGTAGCCCTTCATATTATTTTTGTTATTTATTATTATCGAGCCTTATTGTTATTTATATTTTTTTAGTATATTTTTAAATATTTTTACGTAATTTTTAAATTAAAAATTAAACTTTTATTAAATATTAATTTACGTATGAAAAACATTCTGTTTATCAATTTGTTTATTTTATTCAGATTATCGCTGCTGTGACATATAACTATGACAACCTCTTTACAATAAAATAGTTGTGCAATTGAATGGCTGCAACATCGTCTTTAAAGCCCAAAATTATTGTCCTATTTTTGCTGTTACAACTTTGTCAGAATGTCATAATGATGTTATGGCAGTAACTGTCATAGACAAAAATGTTGCTATTTAAACTGGAACAATGTTATCGCAGATGTTTTAAAGTTTCATGTGTAACTTGGGACATTTCTACATTAATCATGAAATATCCTAGTTAAGCAAATTGTTGTATTTATAACATTATAAATATTGTAATGATAAAAAATAATATTTTTAGTGACATTTACTAAAAATTTGGTTTTCACTAATTGTAAAGTAATAAAAAAAACATCTTTTAATAATATATAAACCTAAATTAAGTTCTACTCGACACTGTACTACAATTAATACCAAGATGTGTAATGCAATATGATAATTTCTAATTTAAAAATAGTGTTCCGACCAAAAAGCTTTAAAAACAATGTTATATCACAAAAAGATACGAAACTAAACTACTTATCAAGATATAAAACTAACGATAGAACAATTAAATACACTCATGTAAGACTATATAAAATTATGTGTTATAATAGCATAACAAAGAATCAAATAAAGAATCATAAAATAAAAACCGATCTAAAAAAAATTAAATAAATATAACTTGTTGAACACAAATTTAAAAAAAACATTTTCTCATTTCTGTTTCTTCAGACTTTGAGATGATTCTTCCATAGACTCCAGCCATAATTGAAGTTCTTTGGTAGGCTCTGGCCTGCGTATTTCCGGCTCGATCTCGGCAATTATTTCCTCTACCGGAACCTTCAATCCAGTTACAGTTTGTCTGCTTAATACAACGGCGCGAATAAAATTGTCCGTAAGACTGATAAACTGGTTTTCTATATAAAAGTGTTTATCTTCCCAATAAATGAGCTGCAATAATGCAAATTGGATCGACTTGATTATCGCGCGTAAAAATGAAAAATAAAAAGAAGAAGCAAAATGTATTGATCGTACCTTTGTCGTGACCTTGTACGGTGTAAAGATAGGAATCGCACGGCGATATCGTATAGTGGATGCACCTTGAACAGCTCCGCCGCCTCTTTTTGAGATAGCGCCGTAAATTCCTGATCTGTCATAGAAATAAAAACGCGCAAAATCCAACTCGCGTAAATATCGCGCATTATTCATGTGCTTCAAAACCAAGTCAACATCCTGAGTGGTGCAAATTCCTAAAACAAGAGAAATCCATTTGCTATTATATTATCATAACAGAGCAGACTAAATTTTCTTATAACCGAAGAGCTTCTCAGGTTTGATTCCCGACCGGGAAAAAATGTTATATACTATATGAACATATTTTATATTATATAATTGTATATAAAATATGTCAATTTTTTACATAATTATATATAATTTTATATAATTATGTATAATTTTATATAATTATGTATAATTATATGTATATGAAACATTTTTTCCCGGCGAAATTGTATACTGTACTTGTATACACATGTCTATATCTTGTATAAGTATTTATTGTTTGAATATTTTTATTTTTAATAGTTATTTACATTTATTAAACTTAAATAAATTTTACCTTTAGTAAAAAATTCTCCTAACATTCTGAAAAATTTTTCATATTTTATGCAGATGTCTGAAAGAAAAATACCTTAAATTTTTTCAGATTTTATAAGCTTTCTAGAAAAATTGTAGAAGGAGAAATGTTGGAAATCTTATAAATCTCTTTCAGAATCTATTTTATAAAGAATTATATAGAAAAAACTTATACCTTCAGCATTTCTGAAAAGCGTCCGTATAAAAGACTTAAGAAATTTTTTTTAATAGAATTATACAAAAATTCTAAAATTTATATTTATAAACATTCTAAAAAATTATATGAAAATTCTACAAAAAAATTATCTCCAGAGGAAAGAAGTTTCATAAAAAAGTAAACTCATGGAGTTAGCAACAATTATCACAAGAAACAATCTATGTGTAACTATTAAAAGTCTCTCTAAAAATGAATACGATGTTCCACAGAGTGAAGAAATACGCCAATGTACTGCGGCACTATTCTATACAGTTATTTACCGACCTACATAATGTAACTAAATACGTTCACATGATAATGGAGCTGAATACATTTGGAAACATAAAAATATTATACATCAACGTCATAAATAAGTGTGCACCAATTATAGTAAATATGTTATGCAATATATTATGAACATTTGGTTCGTCGAACAAAACTGCCCGGTAAAAAATGTTTTATGCATGAATATGTATAAATATTAAAAAATTTTTTATGTATAATTCTATATAAAATTATGCATAATTATGTATGAGCAGGTTTTTTTACATTTCTCCAAACTTGATTTTTTCTAAAACAAATAGTGCACTGAGAGAAAAATGTTTGGTATTTGTAACTATAATTACATATCACTATAATTATGATTATTACTGCTATAATAATAGTAACAGTAACTATGTATATAGATCTACCAACAAATGTATATAGTTGGCAACCTAAAATGACTATAATTATAGTTGTTATATACTATATTATATACTATGTTATATACTATAATAAAATTATAGTTACTTGAATCATTTTTATGGTAATTTCAACTGTTTTATGGTTATAACAACTATAATTATAGTCATTTTAGGTTGCCAACTATATACATTTGTTGGTAGAACTATATACATAGTTACTGTTACTATTATTATAGCAGTAATAATCATAATTATAGTGATATGTAATTATAGTTACAAATACCAAACATTTTTCTCTCAATGTAAGAAAATTACTTTTTTAATTATTTTTAATATTTTCACGTCAGTATTATTATTTCTATTACACTAATAAGTAATTTTACAAAAAAAAGGGATGTATGGGCATATTTCATATATAATTATATATGTTTATGAATATTTATGCGTGTTTATGTATGTTTATACATATTCATGCATGACAAATTTTTTACCGGCTGCGTACGTACCAAAGGTTGAGAATAAAATTTTTAGATATTTTGCAATAAAAATATGTACAAAATTTTGTATATATTTTTACTGCAGAATTATACTTGCATTTTTAGATATGTTGCAATAAAAATATGTACAAAATTTTGTGCTTTAAGACATGCAAAATATCTAAAAATGTAAATTTTATTCTCAACTTCTGATGCAGATATATAATAACAATATTATGATTTTGCACACTTATATCTCGCTTTATGTACACTAAAAATTATTTTATTTTTCATAATTTTATTTCCTATCATGCTTATATTGATAACATCACAAATTTAGTCATTTTCTACTTGCGCAACATTGTGTTTTTCCACTTATGTTATCACTTTTCAATGTCTTTGCAATTAAAATGCTTCATCTAATAAGACACACAAACTAATTCATTGTACACATTTCATACAAGCAAATTAATAGGACAATTTATTAAATGCATGATGTAATTGTGATCTAATGTAAGAATTTACCATAAATTGTTATCGTATCGAAGAGTTTCTTCTTCTTCTCGAAAAGTCTACCCCAAAGAATGGTGAGAATAATTCTCATAAAGTAATTTACGTCAAATAGAATGTAGAGGATGGCGATCATCGCCACGCAACAAGAACACAACATTGTCAGTTTTCTATTGGCGTATCTCTCGCTATCTGAACGACTGCACAAAAATAACCTCGACTCGATGTACACCTTCTCACGGTCGACGGAAGACTGATCACTATGACTCTCTGACTTGTCCGCGATCTGCGAAAAACCGGTTTCACAAGCGTTAAAGAAAGACGCTTTAATATTCTGTTATGCTAATTGACCGAAATTACAGCCGAAATTGAAATTGCAAATTGAAATTGCAAATTGCAAATTTTTAAATAAATACACAGATTTTGTTATAATAGAACCTCACGCATAAATGTCACGTTTATTGTGTTGAAAGAAAAATTATATTAATCACTTGGTATAGATAAATCACTTTGTATAAATAATTTAAATTTGTTTTTCCTTTGTTTATTTGAAATTTAAATATATCTTTTAACGTACGTAAAGTCAATTCTGACAAACGAGAAAATTTTTTATATATTTTTCCTCTTACAACTTAAATTTTTATACCGTATTTTACTGACTAATCGTAAATCTTAAATAAATCAAGATCGAATTGAGAAATTAAAAGTAAAATTTAACAATCCTTTATTTTTTTATAAAATTTTGTTAAATTTTATCAAACATTAGATAAGATACAACAGAGGAAATTAACAGCTATATAGAAATAAAATGGACTACTATTAGTGTTAATAAATCAGTGACCTTGTTAATCAGCGAATTATTTATGCTTACGTATGCGCATATCCTATCAGTTACAAAACGAAGTCTGCAGTCGTTATGTATAAGCAAAGAGCAAAGTAAAATATCATGGCTTCTTCAGAAAAAAGAAGTTATTACAAAATGACGTGTTCATAGTTTAATAGATAGATATATTTCTTCCAATGTGTGAAGGCACCTAATATACTAGTTAAATACACAGGCATCCATTGTTACAATAAATGTAAATATTTAGTATGTTGTATTTAATGTTAATATTTGTTATTTCCCTGCCGTATTCACAATCATGGTTATGTAGAAAAAAATTTTAATGCGTAACATGTAACAATGTATTTAATCAGCTATAATTGCTAATAGCATGTTAAAAGAGAGTATTCTATATTTTTATATACAATAGTAACTATACAATAGTATATTTTTATATACAATAGTAATTCATCTCAGTGATAAATTAATGCACATAAAAAATCCAGAGATGGACGCGTTATTTACCATTCCTGGAAAAATATACCTTGCTTCTAATTTTGAGGTATTCTTCTCTTATCACTTAATGTAAAAATATTAAATGTGTACAGTTACACAATTTTCTTAATGTGCACTATATGCCAAATTTCAATTAATACTTCGGCATTTTAACATAATATCTTACATTAATTTTTTACGCTCAGACATAAATTATCCCAGGGGATGATCCCGATTGATCACGGCTCGATTGGACACCACCAATCACAGCGACCGGTGCTTAGGAGCTTTGTAGTCTCAAGCGCTGTGAGTGGCTCGTGTCCAATTGAGCCGTGTCCAATTGGGTGCCACCCTTATCCCAGCTATGAACGTTAAATATTCCATGAAAGATTCGTAAAAAACTCCTAAAATCCTAAAAAGAACATTCCAAGAGTATCCCGAAATATCCCGAAATATTTACGGAATGTAAAAACAATATTCAAATACTAACTAAAAATTTCATTTACATATATATACAACCGATCGGATTGGTTCTATTTATGGATCCATAAATTAGAACCAGTCGCTAGATGAGTAGGCTGTATTCCGAAACCCATAAAAAAAAGTGTTGTAAATTTTCTGTGACCTGCTGTACATATACCATTATTTTAGAAATTCCGGTCGTCCCTAACCCACCTTTTAAACAAAATTTTATTATGAAGAACGTGTTTCATGTGCTTTTACCTTGAAGACTAATTTTGGGGATCATTTTACAAGCGAAATACTGCGTTTCTTATATTCTCTCCCAAGACAATTCGTATTTACGAGTAAATGCTCTCTGTCGCGGTCCTCTGTTGGTGAAGTATTCCTTATGGGCTGTGTATTCCTTATAAAGCTGTATTCATACAATATTCTAAACATTTCATTAACATTTACACATTCCGTGACGATTCTTTTATTGTTTCAGAACATTCTGCACATTGGGAATACGAAGCGAACTTTCTATGAATATTTAGCGTTAGTTGGGAAATATTATACAGCCTTATTGGAAAATATTAGACATCATAACTAACCATTATTTAAAGTTAGAATTTAATTGTTTTTAATTAATTTTAATTAATTTTTATGGCATTTGCTATAAATTATCCTTTGTTTTAAGTATCCTTTAAATTTATATATAATATCAATAATCAGTAAATAACAATGTAGATAGAAATCTAGATAAAAAAATGTAGGTGTCTAATATTTTTTATCAAAGCTGTATAATTATAAATACGAAAATAACAAAAAATTATTACATTTAAAAAAAATTTTTTTAGAATTTACTTATAATCATTTTCTTTTTTGAAGAATTTAATCAATCTATGTTTCAATAGAAAGAGGAAGAAACAATCGCTTACTGCAATTATATTAATTATTCTTATCCTCGATTACAGAATACCAAACTTATAATAGGTCATTATTAATCATTTATTTTGTCATAAGGCCGCGCTTAGTTTCCGCTTCTCAAAGACAATTAAACACACAAGTAGCGAGAATCTTTAACCGATCTTGTTACGGAATTTCCCCCAGAACAACATCCATCATCCGGACAATTAAGGATAAAGATTGCATTCCGCATATTCCGCTTGTTACACAGTCGTAGTTGTATATATCGGTGCTAAACCGCCGCAGGACGTTGCGGCGTCCGTATATCAGCAACGCGTCGTTATCGTTATCGGTTCCTGTCTCAACATCGCTGATGATATTTCGTTACTTTCCATCCATCTGCTCACTTCGGGTGGCATCTCTGGTCGCACAGGAGATACCTAATGGCACATTATACCATTTAACTTATAGAGATAAGAAAAAATAATCTGTCGCTGCTTTATTATATTAATTATTCTTATTCTCAATTACGAAATATCAGGCTTATAGAGTATTATTAATCATTAACTTTATTATAAAGGCATGCTAAATTTCCTATTTTCAAAGACAATTAAACATGCAAGTACGAGCTTATGACACACAGTAAGTTTGTTAAAAAATAATAACAAATTATTTTTGAATTATTTGCAAAATTATTTGCAATTATTTAAAAAAATTTGAATTTATCCAAAATTTCTTGATATATTGAGATAAATCGCTCTGCAGTTAATTTTAAAATTCTTGCTTTGGAGGCATTCCACGTCAAACCGGGCATCTTCGAAACATCATTTCTAATTTTTTCTTAAATTTACTGACATATTCTATAGATAAAAATATGAGACACGTATTTCGCGAAAAAAATTTGGGAAGTTATTCACTCTTGTAAGTTGCATAAATGCATAAAAAACATCGCTCATGCGAACATTCAAATTATTATATCATCGAAGCTATTAGTCGTACAAAAAAAATGCAAGAGATAAATTTTAAAGAGCTTAAATTGTTTTATAGATGGATTATTTTTAATTTATCATTTTTATATAAATAAATTTTTCATCTGTTTACAATTTTTATTAACATTTCTTATATTCGACTTACCAATTAAAAAATTTTGTAAAAATATCATGATATTCTTATTTCAATTATAGTAACCCTAAAAATTACAAAATGGAACTCGAATGGAACGTATAGTTAAAAAATTCTGTTGTGTGACGGCGTGGTATACGTATGCTTTCCGTATACGTATTGTTTTAATTTTGGAAGAATTTTTTTAATTTTTTTTTAGTCAGGGGTAGTTTTCCGCGTATAAGGATACCTTCCGACGCATGTATTCAATCGGGGTGTTTCTTATTTGTTGTCTGGCATATAGAGCTCTGCGCAAAAGGAAAAATGGACTAAACCATTTTGAAAAAATCGCTCCAAGAAATTCCAATTAACTTCAAAATCAGCTATTATAGAACAATTTAAGATTTATTATCATTAAAATCGGTCTCTTGCATTTTTTTATGTGACTAATGGTTTCAATGATATAATAATTTGAATGTCGCATGAGTGATGTTTTTTATGAATGTTTGCAATTTACAAGCGTGAATAACTTCACAAAAAAGTTCTCAAATTTTTTTCGCAAAACACGTGTCTCATATTTTTATCCGTAGAATATGTCAGCAAATTTGAAAACAAATTAAAAATGATGTTTCAAAGGTGCCCAACGTGAAATGCCTCTTTGTTATTTATTATATAAATTATTGAATTAAATACCATTTCAGTTCTGTCAACCTATGTGTGACTTAATCTCAATGACTGAGGAACTTAATTATGTAATTCGTATTGATATTGCTGAGAGAACTCCAAAGTAAATCAAAATGTTTAATCTTCAATCTGCATCAAGTTTTGAAAAAAGACATTTTCGATTTTGTAATGTTATAAAAAAGTAAGTTATAACATCATAACTTATACTCTTATAAACGCGTCATACTCTAGCTCTATATTCATTTTGGCTTATTACAAAAGTATCAATAAACTGTAGTACGTACAACTTTTTCGTTAATAAAATATATGTCAAGATATCACTTTTAATGTCTTCTTTACTTTCTTTGTATTACAAAATGAGTTTGAAGTTCCTTTTTTCTTTCTTCTCAAAATTATACACATGAGAAACCCAACTTTTATTCTAATTATTAAAATATAGACTATAAGAGTTGTTTTCAAAGTTTTTGTAAGCACGTGCAATCTACTTTAGGATTTTATAATGAATTGGTCACATACATATAATAAAATTTATTTGGTGCATTTATAAAAGGTATATGAGAAAAATTCGCCCTATCTTCTTAATTTTCAAAAAACAAATCTTTTTGACTACACAAAAGTAACGTGTATTACGACTTTTTGAATATAAGACATGAAGAACAGAGTCAACATCGAAATACAAAGTAAGTCTTATCAATATTACCGAAACCTTATTGACCAATGTAAGTCTTCATTTCGTATCATTATCAACATATACGTTTTCTATTGTAATAAACAGTCTTGACAGCAATCGTTTAAAATTCTTGCAGCGTTCTCCAAATATACAGGGTGTATATTTTACCCGTAAGTTTTATTCTCTCTCTCTCTCTCTCTCTCTCTCTCTCTCTCTCTCTCTCTCTCTCTCTCTCTCTCGCTTTTGTGTAGCTATAGAGCGGACTAAACTGAATCGAAAAGTCCTCTACCATTTTGCAATTTTTGCAATAGTTAACAAGATATTAATTACTAAAAATTACTAAATATTAGTCTTGAATAATTTTTTACTCAAATACTATCAACTTTACAGAAAAACTGCAAGAGACAAAAATCATTTATTTTCTTCTCATAATATTCTGAAAATTTTTTCAGAATCGGCCAAAACTTACGGGGCACCCTGTATAATCGCAATTAATTCCTACCTGCATTACACCTGCTTCGATATTTCCATTCTGTTTCACCCTACGATTCAATAGGGCGCCAATAACAGTATCGGCGCTACAATTAAGAAGTCTTTGCCTGCAAATCGCGATTGCCCTTATAAAACCATCGCTCGGCGTGATAAAGCGATGCTCCATGAAAAAACTCCTCTCATCCCAATAAATGATCTAAGAAAAAAAAGTTACATTATTTAAGATTGCGTATTTGATCGGTCTATTCTTTTTAACTAACTTCTTGCATGATTTACCTTTTCTTTTTTTCTCTAATGTAGAAAGGAACAAAAGGAAGGTCAAATCATATAAAAAATTCAGATAAAAAGAACACACAACATAAAAAAGCGAGATATAAGACGTCTTAAAGATGCGCGAAAGACGTCTCAGGATATTAAAAAGAAAAATAGATATCTTAAAGGCATCTTTAAGACATCTTATGTCGGAAGGATCCCGTTTGCCTACAATCCCGATTGCACACACCACTCATATCAGCTGGTGCCTAGTAATTTTTTACTGCTTTACCAATGAGAATATTTTAAATTAGCCAATTAGCGATGCATGTGTGCAACATGCAATGTGTGCAATCGGAGCCTTCTCCTTATGTCGTGATTTTGTTGTTTGGATATAAGCTAAAACAATTTTTTTTACAAGACTAATATAATTCGTCGAATTCACCAATTTTTTAACTCCGCATTACATAGTCTTCATTTCACAAGAAGAAACACTGTTTTTGTGCACTAGAGTGTTAAAGTATCAGTTAATTAATAATTAAATCGGAACACAATCATTACTATAGTAATCTTAGCCCGTATAATACGGGCTTTTGGGACTTCCGTTTCCGGTGTGTTGTGAGAAGGTGGACGATAACTAGTGGGCAGAGCAAAAAGTGAAAGTGAAGAGAGAGAGAGAGGTATGAGAGAGCGGTAGTGAGCAGTGGTGAGAAAGGGAGTGGAGGGAAGGGTGTGAGAGTGTGGGGGTAGTGGAGGAAAAGGGTTGGGGCAGGGAAAAAGAGAGAAAAGAAAGGGATTGAGGTTGTGACATACTTGGTAGGACAGAGCGCGTGGAGCGAGGGGAGAGGTAGAGGGATCTGGAGGCGGATGGTGGGAGCAAGTGCGTTCGG
>NW_017298683.1:109292-110075 GCF_001594075.2 Trachymyrmex cornetzi | reverse complement strand
GGGAGGGAGGGAGGGGGAGAGAGAGAGAGAGAGAGAGGATGAAAGGGAGAAAGAAAGAAGGAGAATAGATCACGGATAGAATTAGAAATATAGACAAAGATAGACGAGGAAGTACGGGAGATTTGGCGAGGTTTCTAAAAAGGAAAAGGAAAAGGGAGGTAGGAGAGGTAGAGGTAGAGAGAGAGAAGATAGAAGAGGTGTTTAGGAAAAGTAAGAAAACGATAAGATCACCGGTGAAAATGGGGGAAGAAGGGGGGATGAGGGAGTGGCTAAAAGAGATGAGAGAGGAAATGAGGGAAGAATTAAAGGGAGTTAGAAAGGAAATAAGAGAGGTAGCTGAGGGGCAAAAGGAGTGGATGAGAAAGGAAGTGTAGAGGATAAAAGAGGAAATGAAGGAGAGGGAAGAAAGATGGATGAGGGAAAAGGAGGAAATGAAGGAGAGGATAAGGGCGCTGGAAAGGGAATTGGGTAAAATGAAGGAAGGGGAGGGGAGAAGGGAAAGGGATGGAGGGTATTAGGGGAGAGGAGGAAAGGGGAAACGGAGAAGGAAATGAAATTTGGATGGAAAGGTTAAGAAGATTGGAGAGAAAGAGTGAGTGGAGGGAGAGGGAGGAAAGGAAGAAAAATATTATGGTAAAAGGGGTGAAAGTAGAAGAAGGGAAAATAGAGGAGAAGATCAAAGAGGTAATGGGAAGTATAGATGTAGGGGTGGGGATAGGGAGAATAAGAAAGGTAGAGGGGGGTAGGAAGGAGAAGGGGTGAATGGTAGTGGTAACGTTGAGG